>NW_025963557.1:972497-1296663 GCF_910591885.1 Bombus terrestris
GACGTTATGTATTATTACGTTATAACGTATGAAGTTCTGTAGTATTAGGTTATAACGTATGACGTAATGTTGTTTTACGTTATAACGTATGACGTTATGTAGTATTACGTTATTACGAATAACGTTATATTGTGTTTCCTTTATAACGTATGAGCTTTTGTTGTATTACGTTATAACGTATCATGTCATGTAGTATTACGTTATAACGTATGTCGTTATGGAGTATTACATTATAACGTATGACGTCATGTGGTATTACGTTATTACGAATATCGTAATAATGTGTTACTTTATGATGTATGACGTCATGTAGTATTACTTTATGACGTATGACGTCATGTAGTATTACGTTATAACATATGACGTCATGTAGTATTACTTTATGACGTATGACGTTATGGAGAATTACGTTATAACGTATGAGGTCATGTGGTATTACGTTATTACGAATATCGTAATATTGTGTTACTTTATGACGTATGACGTCATGTAGTATTACTTTATGACGTATGACGTCAGGTAGTATTACTTTATGACGTATGACGTCATGTAGTATTACTTTATGACGTATGACGTCAGGTAGTATTACTTTATGACGTATGACGTCATGTAGTATTACTTTATGACGTATGACGTCATGTAGTATTACGTTATGACGTATGACGTCATGTAGTATTAGGCTATAGCGTATGACGTTATGTATTATTACGATATAACGTATGACGCCATGCAGTATTAGGTTATAACGTATGACGTCATGTAATATTACGTTATAACGTATGGCGTTATGTAGTATTACGATATAACGTATGACGTCATGTGGTATTACGTTATTGCTAATAACGGTATATTGTGTTACTTTATGACGTATGACGTCATGTAGTATTACGTCATGACGTGTGACTTTATGAAATATTACGTTATTCCGTATAACGTTATATAGTGTTACTTTATGAAGTATGACGTTATGTTGTATTACGTTATAACGTATGCCGTCATGTAGTATTAGGATATAACTTATTACGTTACGTAATATTACGTTATTACGACTAACATTATAAAGTGATACTTTATAACGTATGACCTTATGTTGTGTTACGTTATAACATATGACGTCATGTAGTAATACGATATAACGTACAACGTTGCATAGACTTACGATATAACGCACAACGTTATGTCGTATTAGGTTATAACGTATCATGTCATGTAGTATTACGTTATAACGTATGACGTTATGGAGTATTACGATATAACGTAATACGTTATGCAGTATTGGGATATAACGTATGACGTCATGTAGTTTTGCGTTATAACGTATGACGTTACGCAGTATTACGTTATAACGTATGATGTTATGGAGTATTACGCTTTAACGTATGACGTCATGTGGTATTGCTTTATTACGAATAACATTATATTGTGTTACTTTATGTAGTATGACTTATGTAGTATGACGTGATGTAGTATTACTTTATAATGTATGACGTTATGTAGCATTACGGTATTTCGAGTAACGTTGTATTGTGTTACTTTATAACGTATGACGTTACGCAGTATTACGTTATAACGTATGATGTTATGGAGTATTACGTTATAACGTATTATGTTCTGGAGTATTACGTTATAACGTATGACGTCATGTTGTATTACGATATTACGAATAACGTTATATTGTGTTACTTTATGTAGTATGACTTATGTAGTATGACGTGATGTAGTATTACCTTATAATGTATGACGTTATGTAGTGTTGCGTTATAACGTATGACGTCGTGTAGTATTACATTATAACATATGACGTCATGTACTATTACGATATAACGTACAACGTTATATAGAATTACGATATAACGCACAACGTTATGTCGTATTACGTTATAACGTATCATGTCATGTAGTATTACGTTATAACGTATGACGGTATGAAGTATTACGTTATTCCGTATAACGTTATATAGTGTTACTTTATGAAGTATGACGCCATGTAGTATTACGTTATAACATATGACGTCATGTAGTATTAAGATATAACGTATGACGTCATGTGGTGTTACGTTATAACGTATGACGTCGTGTAGTATTACATTATAACATATGACGTCATGCACTATTACGATATAACGTACAACGTTATATAGAATTACGATATAACGCACAACGTTATGTCGTATTACGTTATAACGTATCATGTCATGTAGTATTACGTTATAACGTATGACGTTACGACGTATTACGTTATAACGTATGATGTTATGGAGTATTACGTTATAACGTATTATGTTCTGGAGTATTACGTTATAACGTATGACATCATGTGGTATTACTTTACTACGAATAACGTTATATTGTGTTACTTTATAACGTATGGCGTTATGTAGTGTTACGTTATATCGTATGACGTCGTGTAGTATTACGTTATAACGTATGACGTTATGTATTATTACGATATAAAGTAATACGTTATGCAGTATTAGGTTATAACGTATGACGTCATGTAGTTTTGCGTTATAACGTATGACGTTACGCAGTATTACGTTACAACGTATGATGTTATGGAGTATTACGTTATAACGTATGACGTCATGTGGTATTACTTTACTACGAATAACGTTATATTGCGTTACTTCATAACGTATGGCGTTATGTAGTGTTACGTTATAACGTATGACGTCGTGTAGTATTACGTTATAACGTATGACGTTATGTATTATTACGATATAACGTAATACGTTATGCAGAATTAGGTTATAACGTATGACGTTATGGAGAATTACGTTATAACGTATGACGTCATCTGGTATTACTTTACTACGAATAACGTAATATTGTGTTACTTTATAACGTATGGCGTTATGTAGTGTTACGTTATAAAGTATGACGTCGTGTAGTATTACGTTATAACGTATGACGTTATGTATTATTACGATATAACGAAATACGTTATGCAATATTAGGTTATAACGTATGACGTTACGCAGTATTACGTTATAACGTATGATGTTATGGAGTATTACGTTATAACGTATGCCGTCATGTAGTATTACGTTATAACATATGACGTCATGTACTATTACGATATAACGTACAACGTTATATAGAATTACGATATAACGAACAACGTTATGTCGTATTACGTTATAACGTATCATGTCATGTAGTATTACGTTACAACGTATGACGTTACGCAGTATTACGTTATAACGTATGATGTTATGGAGTATTACGTTATAACGTATGACGTCATGTGGCATTACTTTACTACGAATAACGTTATATTGTGTTACTTTATAACGTATGGCGTTATGTAGTGTTACGTTATAACGTATGATGTTATGGAGTATTACGTTATAACGTATGACGTTATGTATTATTACGATATAACGTAATACGTTATGCAGAATTAGGTTATAACGTATGACGTTATGGAGTATTACGTTATAACGTATGACGTCATGTGGTATTACTTTACTACGAATAACGTTATATTGTGTTACTTTATAACGTATGGCGTTATGTAGTGTTACGTTATAACGTATGACGTCGTGTAGTATTACGTTATAACGTATGACGTTATGTATTATTACGATATAACGTAATACGTTATGCAATATTAGGTTATAACGTATGACGTTACGCAGTATTACGTTATAACGTATGATGTTATGGAGTATTACGTTATAACGTATGACGTCATGTGGCATTACTTTACTACGAATAACGTTATATTGTGTTACTTTATAACGTATGGCGTTATGTAGTGTTACGTTATAACGTATGATGTTATGGAGTATTACGTTATAACGTATGACGTTATGTATTATTACGATATAACGTAATACGTTATGCAGAATTAGGTTATAACGTATGACGTTATGGAGTATTACGTTATAACGTATGACGTCATGTGGTATTACTTTACTACGAATAACGTTATATTGTGTTACTTTATAACGTATGGCGTTATGTAGTGTTACGTTATAACGTATGACGTCGTGTAGTATTACGTTATAACGTATGACGTTATGTATTATTACGATATAACGTAATACGTTATGCAATATTAGGTTATAACGTATGACGTTACGCAGTATTACCTTATAATGTATGACGTTATGTAGTGTTGCGTTATAACGTATGACGTCGTGTAGTATTACATTATAACATATGACGTCATGTACTATTACGATATAACGTACAACGTTATATAGAATTACGATATAACGCACAACGTTATGTCGTATTACGTTATAACGTATCATGTCATGTAGTATTACGTTATAACGTATGACGGTATGAAGTATTACGTTATTCCGTATAACGTTATATAGTGTTACTTTATGAAGTATGACGCCATGTAGTATTACGTTATAACATATGACGTCATGTAGTATTAAGATATAACGTATGACGTCATGTGGTGTTACGTTATAACGTATGACGTCGTGTAGTATTACATTATAACATATGACGTCATGTACTATTACGATATAACGTACAACGTTATATAGAATTACGATATAACGCACAACGTTATGTCGTATTACGTTATAACGTATCATGTCATGTAGTATTACGTTATAACGTATGACGTTACGACGTATTACGTTATAACGTATGATGTTATGGAGTATTACGTTATAACGTATTATGTTCTGGAGTATTACGTTATAACGTATGACATCATGTGGTATTACTTTACTACGAATAACGTTATATTGTGTTACTTTATAACGTATGGCGTTATGTAGTGTTACGTTATATCGTATGACGTCGTGTAGTATTACGTTATAACGTATGACGTTATGTATTATTACGATATAAAGTAATACGTTATGCAGTATTAGGTTATAACGTATGACGTCATGTAGTTTTGCGTTATAACGTATGACGTTACGCAGTATTACGTTACAACGTATGATGTTATGGAGTATTACGTTATAACGTATGACGTCATGTGGTATTACTTTACTACGAATAACGTTATATTGCGTTACTTCATAACGTATGGCGTTATGTAGTGTTACGTTATAACGTATGACGTCGTGTAGTATTACGTTATAACGTATGACGTTATGTATTATTACGATATAACGTAATACGTTATGCAGAATTAGGTTATAACGTATGACGTTATGGAGAATTACGTTATAACGTATGACGTCATGTGGTATTACTTTACTACGAATAACGTAATATTGTGTTACTTTATAACGTATGGCGTTATGTAGTGTTACGTTATAAAGTATGACGTCGTGTAGTATTACGTTATAACGTATGACGTTATGTATTATTACGATATAACGAAATACGTTATGCAATATTAGGTTATAACGTATGACGTTACGCAGTATTACGTTATAACGTATGATGTTATGGAGTATTACGTTATAACGTATGCCGTCATGTAGTATTACGTTATAACATATGACGTCATGTACTATTACGATATAACGTACAACGTTATATAGAATTACGATATAACGAACAACGTTATGTCGTATTACGTTATAACGTATCATGTCATGTAGTATTACGTTACAACGTATGACGTTACGCAGTATTACGTTATAACGTATGATGTTATGGAGTATTACGTTATAACGTATGACGTCATGTGGCATTACTTTACTACGAATAACGTTATATTGTGTTACTTTATAACGTATGGCGTTATGTAGTGTTACGTTATAACGTATTATGTTATGGAGTATTACGTTATAACGTATGACGTTATGTATTATTACGATATAACGTAATACGTTATGCAGAATTAGGTTATAACGTATGACGTTATGGAGTATTACGTTATAACGTATGACGTCATGTGGTATTACTTTACTACGAATAACGTTATATTGTGTTACTTTATAACGTATGGCGTTATGTAGTGTTACGTTATAACGTATGACGTCGTGTAGTATTACGTTATAACGTATGACGTTATGTATTATTACGATATAACGTAATACGTTATGCAATATTAGGTTATAACGTATGACGTTACGCAGTATTACGTTATAACGTATGATGTTATGGAGTATTACGTTATAACGTATGACGTCATGTGGCATTACTTTACTACGAATAACGTTATATTGTGTTACTTTATAACGTATGGCGTTATGTAGTGTTACGTTATAACGTATGATGTTATGGAGTATTACGTTATAACGTATGACGTTATGTATTATTACGATATAACGTAATACGTTATGCAGAATTAGGTTATAACGTATGACGTTATGGAGTATTACGTTATAACGTATGACGTCATGTGGTATTACTTTACTACGAATAACGTTATATTGTGTTACTTTATAACGTATGGCGTTATGTAGTGTTACGTTATAACGTATGACGTCGTGTAGTATTACGTTATAACGTATGACGTTATGTATTATTACGATATAACGTAATACGTTATGCAATATTAGGTTATAACGTATGACGTTACGCAGTATTACGTTATAACGTATGATGTTATGGAGTATTACGTTATAACGTATGCCGTCATGTAGTATTACGTTATAACATATGACGTCATGTACTATTACGATATAACGTACAACGTTATATAGAATTACGATATAACGCACAACGTTATATCGTATTACGTTATAACGTATCATGTAATGTAGTATTACGTTACAACGTATGACGTTACGCAGTATTTCGTTATAACGTATGATGTTATGGAGTATTACGTTATAACGTATGACGTCATGTGGTATTACTTTACTACGAATAACGTTATATTGTGTTACTTTATAACGTATGGCGTTATGTAGTGTTACGTTATAACGTATGACGTCGTGTAGTATTAGGTTATAACGTATGACGTTATGTATTATTACGATACAACGTATGACGTTATGTATTATTACGATATAACGTACTACGTTATATAGAATTACGATATAACGCACAACGTTATGTCGTATTACGTTATAACGTATCATGTAATGTAGTATTACGTTATAAAGTATGACGTTATGGAGTATTACGTTATAACGTATGAGGTCATGTGGTATTACGTTATCACGAATATCGTAATATTGTGTTACTTTATGACGTATGACGTCATGTAGTATTACTTTATGACGTATGACGTCATGTAGTACTACGTTATAACATATGACGTCATGTAGTATTACGATATAACGTACAACGTTGCATAGAATTACGATATAACGCACAACGTTATGTCGTATTAGGTTATAACGTATCATGTCATGTAGTATTACGTTATAACTTATGACGTTATGGAGTATTACGATATAACGTAATACGTTATGCAGTATTGGGTTATAACGTATGACGTCATGTAGTTTTGAGTTATAACGTATGACGTTACGCAGTATTACGTTATAACGTATGATGTTATGGAGTATTACGTTATAACGTATGACGTCATGTGGTATTGCTTTATTACGAATAACATTATATTGTGTTACTTTATGTAGTATGACTTATGTAGTATGACGTGATGTAGTATTACTTTATAATGTATGACGTTATGTAGCATTACGGTATTACGAGTAACGTTGTATTGTGTTACTTTATAACGTATGACGTTATGTAGTGTTACGTTATAACGTATGACGTTATGTATTATTACGATATAACGTATGACGTTATGTATTATTACGATATAACGTTGTACGTTATATAGAATTACGATATAACGCACAACGTTATGTCGTATTACGTTATAACGTATCATGTAATGTAGTATTATGTTATAAAGTATGATGTTATGGAGTATTACGTTATAACGTATGAGGTCATGTGGTATTACGTTATCACGAATATCGTAATATTGTGTTACTTTATGACGTATGACGTCATGTAGTATTACTTTATGACGTATGACGTCATGTAGTACTACGTTATAACATATGACGTCATGTAGTATTACGATATAACGTACAACGTTGCATAGAATTACGATATAACGCACAACGTTATGTCGTATTAGGTTATAACGTATCATGTCATGTAGTATTACGTTATTACGAATAACGTTATATTGTGTTACTTTATATCGTATGACGTCATGTAGTATTACGTTATAACGTATGGCGTTATGTAGTATTACGATATAACGTATGACGTCATGTGGTATTACGTTATTACGAATAACGTTATATTGTGTTACTTTATATCGTATGATGTCATCTAGTATTACGTTATAACGTATGACGGTATGCAGTATTAGGCTATAACGTATGACGTTATGCATTTTTACGATATAACGTATGACGCTATGCAGTATTAGGTTATAACGTATGACGTCATGTAGCATTACTTTATAACGTATGACGTCATGTAGCATTACGTTATAACGTATGGCGTTATGTAGTATTACTATATAACGTATGACGTCATGTGGTATTACGTTATTGCTAATAACGGTATATTGTGCTACTTTATGACGTATGACGTCATGTAGTATTACGTCATAACGTATGACGGTATGAAATATTACGCTATTCCGTATAACGTTATATAGTCTTACTTAATGAAGTATGACGTTATGTTGTATTACGTTATAACGTATGCCGTCATGTAGTATTAGGATATAACTTATTACGTTATGTAGTATTACGTTATTACGAATAACATTATATAGTGATACTTTATAACGTATGACCTTATGTTGTGTTGCGTTATAACATATGACGTCATGTAGTATTACGTTATTACGAATATCGTTACATTGTGATACTTTTTAACGTATGACGTCATGTAGTAGTACGTTATAACGTATGGCGATATGTAGTATTACGATATAACGTATGACGTCATGTGGTATTACGTTATTGCGAATAACGTTTTATTGTGTTACTTTATGACGTATGACGTCATGTAGTATTACTTCATGACGTATGACGTCATGTAGTATTACGTTATAACATATGACGTCATGTAGTATTACGATATAACGTACAACGTTGCATAGAATTACGATATAACGCACAACGTTATGTCGTATTACGTTATAACGTATCATGTCATGTAGTATTACGTTATAACGTATGACGTTATGGAGTATTACGTTATAACGTATGACGTCATGTGGTATTACTTTACTACGAAGAACGTTATATTTTGTTACTTTATAACGTATGGCGTTATGTAGTGTTACGTTATAACGTATGACGTCGTGTAGTATTACGTTATAACGTATGACGTTATGGAGCACTACGTTATAACGTATGACGTCATGTGGTATTACGTTATTACGAATATCGTAATATTGTGTTACGTTATAACGTATGACGTCGTGTAGTATTACGTTATAACGTATGACGTTATGGAGCACTACGTTATAACGTATGACGCCATGCAGTATTAGGTTATAACGTATGACGTCATGTAATATTACGTTATAACGTATGGCGTTATGTAGTATTACGATATAACGTATGACGTCATGTGGTATTACGTTATTGCTTATAACGGTATATTGTGTTACTTTATGACGTATGACGTCATGTAGTATTACGTCATAACGTGAGACTTTATGAAATATTACGTTATTCCGTATAACGTTATATAGTGTTACTTTATGAAGCATGACGTTATGTTGTATTACGTTATAACGTATGCCGTCATGTAGAATTAGGATATAACTTATTACGTTATGTAGTATTACGTTATTACGACTAACATTATATAGTGATACTTTATAACGTATGACCTTATGTTGTGTTACGTTATAACATATGACGTCATGTAGTATTACGGTATAACGTACAACGTTGCATAGAATTACGATATAACGCACAACGTTATGTCGTATTACGTTATAACGTATCATGTCATGTAGTATTACGTTATAACGTATGACGTTATGGAGTATTACGATATAACGTAATACGTTATGCAGTATTGGGTTATAACGTATGACGTCATGTAGTTTTGCGTTATAACGTATGACGTTACGCAGTATTACGTTATAACGTATGATGTTATGGAGTATTACGTTATAACGTATTATGTTCTGGAGTATTACGTTATAACGTATGACGTCATGTTGTATTACGATATTACGAATAACGTTATATTGTGTTACTTTATGTAGTATGACTTATGTAGTATGACGTGATGTAGTATTACCTTATAATGTATGACGTTATGTAGTGTTGCGTTATAACGTATGACGTCGTGTAGTATTACATTATAACATATGACGTCATGTACTATTACGATATAACGTACAACGTTATATAGAATTACGATATAACGCACAACGTTATGTCGTATTACGTTATAACGTATCATGTCATGTAGTATTACGTTATAACGTATGACGTTACGACGTATTACGTTATAACGTATGATGTTATGGAGTATTACGTTATAACGTATTATGTTCTGGAGTATTACGTTATAACGTATGACATCATGTGGTATTACTTTACTACGAATAACGTTATATTGTGTTACTTTATAACGTATGGCGTTATGTAGTGTTACGTTATATCGTATGACGTCGTGTAGTATTACGTTATAACGTATGACGTTATGTATTATTACGATATAAAGTAATACGTTATGCAGTATTAGGTTATAACGTATGACGTCATGTAGTTTTGCGTTATAACGTATGACGTTACGCAGTATTACGTTATAACGTATGATGTTATGGAGTATTACGTTATAACGTATGACGTCATGTGGTATTACTTTACTACGAATAACGTTATATTGCGTTACTTCATAACGTATGGCGTTATGTAGTGTTACGTTATAACGTATGACGTCGTGTAGTATTACGTTATAACGTATGACGTTATGTATTATTACGATATAACGTAATACGTTATGCAGAATTAGGTTATAACGTATGACGTTATGGAGAATTACGTTATAACGTATGACGTCATGTGGTATTACTTTACTACGAATAACGTAATATTGTGTTACTTTATAACGTATGGCGTTATGTAGTGTTACGTTATAAAGTATGACGTCGTGTAGTATTACGTTATAACGTATGACGTTATGTATTATTACGATATAACGAAATACGTTATGCAATATTAGGTTATAACGTATGACGTTACGCAGTATTACGTTATAACGTATGATGTTATGGAGTATTACGTTATAACGTATGCCGTCATGTAGTATTACGTTATAACATATGACGTCATGTACTATTACGATATAACGTACAACGTTATATAGAATTACGATATAACGAACAACGTTATGTCGTATTACGTTATAACGTATCATGTCATGTAGTATTACGTTACAACGTATGACGTTACGCAGTATTACGTTATAACGTATGACGTTATGTATTATTACGATATAACGTAATACGTTATGCAGAATTAGGTTATAACGTATGACGTTATGGAGTATTACGTTATAACGTATGACGTCATGTGGTATTACTTTACTACGAATAACGTTATATTGTGTTACTTTATAACGTATGGCGTTATGTAGTATTACGTTATAACGTATGACGTCGTGTAGTATTACGTTATAACGTATGACGTTATGTATTATTACGATATAACGTAATACGTTATGCAATATTAGGTTATAACGTATGACGTTACGCAGTATTACGTTATAACGTATGATGTTATGGAGTATTACGTTATAACGTATGACGTCATGTGGCATTACTTTACTACGAATAACGTTATATTGTGTTACTTTATAACGTATGGCGTTATGTAGTGTTACGTTATAACGTATGATGTTATGGAGTATTACGTTATAACGTATGACGTTATGTATTATTACGATATAACGTAATACGTTATGCAGAATTAGGTTATAACGTATGACGTTATGGAGTATTACGTTATAACGTATGACGTCATGTGGTATTACTTTACTACGAATAACGTTATATTGTGTTACTTTATAACGTATGGCGTTATGTAGTGTTACGTTATAACGTATGACGTCGTGTAGTATTACGTTATAACGTATGACGTTATGTATTATTACGATATAACGTAATACGTTATGCAATATTAGATTATAACGTATGACGTTACGCAGTATTACGTTATAACGTATGATGTTATGGAGTATTACGTTATAACGTATGACGTCATGTGGCATTACTTTACTACGAATAACGTTATATTGTGTTACTTTATAACGTATGGCGTTATGTAGTGTTACGTTATAACGTATGATGTTATGGAGTATTACGTTATAACGTATGACGTTATGTATTATTACGATATAACGTAATACGTTATGCAGAATTAGGTTATAACGTATGACGTTATGGAGTATTACGTTATAACGTATGACGTCATGTGGTATTACTTTACTACGAATAACGTTATATTGTGTTACTTTATAACGTATGGCGTTATGTAGTGTTACGTTATAACGTATGACGTCGTGTAGTATTACGTTATAACGTATGACGTTATGTATTATTACGATATAACGTAATACGTTATGCAATATTAGGTTATAACGTATGACGTTACGCAGTATTACGTTATAACGTATGATGTTATGGAGTATTACGTTATAACGTATGCCGTCATGTAGTATTACGTTATAACATATGACGTCATGTACTATTACGATATAACGTACAACGTTATATAGAATTACGATATAACGCACAACGTTATATCGTATTACGTTATAACGTATCATGTAATGTAGTATTACGTTACAACGTATGACGTTACGCAGTATTACGTTATAACGTATGATGTTATGGAGTATTACGTTATAACGTATGACGTCATGTGGTATTACTTTACTACGAATAACGTTATATTGTGTTACTTTATAACGTATGGCGTTATGTAGTGTTACGTTATAACGTATGACGTCGTGTAGTATTAGGTTATAACGTATGACGTTATGTATTATTACGATACAACGTATGACGTTATGTATTATTACGATATAACGTACTACGTTATATAGAATTACGATATAACGCACAACGTTATGTCGTATTACGTTATAACGTATCATGTAATGTAGTATTACGTTATAAAGTATGACGTTATGGAGTATTACGTTATAACGTATGAGGTCATGTGGTATTGCTTTATTACGAATAACATTATATTGTGTTACTTTATGTAGTATGACTTATGTAGTATGACGTGATGTAGTATTACTTTATAATGTATGACGTTATGTAGCATTACGGTATTACGAGTAACGTTGTATTGTGTTACTTTATAACGTATGACGTTATGTAGTGTTACGTTATAACGTATGACGTTACGCAGTATTACGTTATAACGTATGATGTTATGGAGTATTACGTTATAACGTATGACGTCATGTGGTATTGCTTTATTACGAATAACATTATATTGTGTTACTTTATGTAGTATGACTTATGTAGTATGACGTGATGTAGTATTACTTTATAATGTATGACGTTATGTAGCATTACGGTATTACGAGTAACGTTGTATTGTGTTACTTTATAACGTATGACGTTATGTAGTGTTACGTTATAACGTATGACGTTATGTATTATTACGATATAACGTATGACGTTATGTATTATTACGATATAACGTACTACGTTATATAGAATTACGATATAACGCACAACGTTATGTCGTATTACGTTATAACGTATCATGTAATGTAGTATTACGTTATAAAGTATGACGTTATGGAGTATTACGTTATAACGTATGAGGTCATGTGGTATTACGTTATCACGAATATCGTAATATTGTGTTACTTTATGACGTATGACGTCATGTAGTATTACTTTATGACGTATGACGTCATGTAGTACTACGTTATAACATATGACGTCATGTAGTATTACGATATAACGTACAACGTTGCATAGAATTACGATATAACGCACAACGTTATGTCGTATTAGGTTATAACGTATCATGTCATGTAGTATTACGTTATTACGAATAACGTTATATTGTGTTACTTTATATCGTATGACGTCATGTAGTATTACGTTATAACGTATGGCGTTATGTAGTATTACGATATAACGTATGACGTCATGTGGTATTACGTTATTACGAATAACGTTATATTGTGTTACTTTATATCGTATGATGTCATCTAGTATTACGTTATAACGTATGACGGTATGCAGTATTAGGCTATAACGTATGACGTTATGCATTTTTACGATATAACGTATGACGCTATGCAGTATTAGGTTATAACGTATGACGTCATGTAGCATTACTTTATAACGTATGACGTCATGTAGCATTACGTTATAACGTATGGCGTTATGTAGTATTACTATATAACGTATGACGTCATGTGGTATTACGTTATTGCTAATAACGGTATATTGTGCTACTTTATGACGTATGACGTCATGTAGTATTACGTCATAACGTATGACGGTATGAAATATTACGCTATTCCGTATAACGTTATATAGTCTTACTTAATGAAGTATGACGTTATGTTGTATTACGTTATAACGTATGCCGTCATGTAGTATTAGGATATAACTTATTACGTTATGTAGTATTACGTTATTACGAATAACATTATATAGTGATACTTTATAACGTATGACCTTATGTTGTGTTGCGTTATAACATATGACGTCATGTAGTATTACGTTATTACGAATATCGTTACATTGTGATACTTTATAACGTATGACGTCATGTAGTAGTACGTTATAACGTATGGCGATATGTAGTATTACGATATAACGTATGACGTCATGTGGTATTACGTTATTGCGAATAACGTTTTATTGTGTTACTTTATGACGTATGACGTCATGTAGTATTACGTTACAACGTATGACGGTATGTAATATAACGTTATTCCGTACAACGTTATATAGTGTTACTTTATGAAGTATGACGTTATGTTGTATTACGTTATAACGTATGACGTCATGTAGCATTAGGATATAACTTATTACGTTATGTAGTATTACGTTATTACGAATAACGTTATATAGTGATACTTTATAACGTATGACCTTATGTTGTGTTACGTTATAACGTATGACGTCATGTAGTATTACGATATAACGTACTACGTTATATAGAATTACGATATAACGCACAACGTTATGTCGTATTACCTTATAACGTATCATGTCATGTAGTTTTGCGTTATAACGTATGACGTTACGCAGTATTACGTTATAACGTATGATGTTATGGAGTATTACGTTATAACGTATGACGTTATGTATTATTACGATATAGCGTACAACGTTATATAGAATTACGATATACCGCACAACGTTATGTCGTATTACGTTATAACGTATGAGGTCATGTTGTATTACGTTATCACGAATATCGTAATATTGTGTTACTTTATGACGTATGACGTCATGTAGTATTACTTTATGACGTATGACGTCATGTAGTATTACGTTATAACATATGACGTCATGTAGTATTACGTTATAACGTATGACGTTATGGAGTATTACGATATAACGTAATACGTTATGCAGTATTGGGTTATAACGTATGACGTCATGTAGTTTTGAGTTATAACGTATGACGTTACGCAGTATTACGTTATAACGTATGATGTTATGGAGTATTATGTTATAACGTATGACTTCATGTGGTATTGCTTTATTACGAATAACATTATATTGTGTTACTTTATGTAGTATGACTTATGTAGTATGACGTGATGTAGTATTACTTTATAATGTATGACGTTATGTAGCATTACGGTATTGCGAGTAACGTTGTATTGTGTTACTTTATAACGTATGACGTTATGTAGTGTTACGTTATAACGGATGACGTTATGTATTATTACGATATAACGTATGACGTTATGTATTATTACGATATAACGTAATACGTTATGCAGTATTGGGTTATAACGTATGACGTCATGTAGTTTTGCGTTATAACGTATGACGTTACGCAGTATTACGTTATAACGTATGATGTTATGGAGTATTATGTTATAACGTATGACTTCATGTGGTATTGCTTTATTACGAATAACATTATATTGTGTTACTTTATGTAGTATGACTTATGTAGTATGACGTGATATAGTATTACTTTATAATGTATGACGTTATGTAGCATTACGGTATTGCGAGTAACGTTGTATTGTGTTACTTTATAACGTATGACGTTATGTAGTGTTACGTTATAACGTATGACGTTATGTATTATTACGATATAACGTATGACGTTATGTATTATTACGATATAACGTACAACGTTATATAGAATTACGATATAACGCACAACGTTATGTCGTATTACGTTATAACGTATCATGTAATGTAGTATTACGTTATAAAGTATGACGTTATGGAGTATTACGTTATAACGTATGAGGTCATGTGGTATTACGTTATCACGAATATCGTAATATTGTGTTACTTTATGACGTATGACGTCATGTAGTATTACGTCATAACGTATGACGGCGTGATATATTACGTTATTCGGTATAACGTTATATAGTGTTACCTTATGAAGTATGACGTTATGTTGTATTACGTTATAACGTATGACGTCATGTAGCATTACGTTATAACGTATGATGTTATGGAGTATTACGTTATAACGTATGACGTCATGTGGTATTACTTTACTGCGAATAACGTTATATTGTGTTACTTTATGACGTATGACGTCATGTAGTATTACGTCATAACGTATGACGGTATGAAATATTACGCTATTCCGTATAACGTTATATAGTCTTACTTAATGAAGTATGACGTTATGTTGTATTACGTTATAACGTATGACGTCATGTAGCATTACGTTATAACGTATGATGTTATGGAGTATTACGTTATAACGTATGACGTCATGTGGTATTACTTTACTGCGAATAACGTTATATAGTGATACTTTATAACGTATGACCTTATGTTGTGTTACGTTATAACGTATGACGTCATGTAGTATTACGATATAACGTACTACGTTATATAGAATTACGATATAACGCACAACGTTATGTCGTATTACGTTATAACGTATCATGTCATGTAGTTTTGCGTTATAACGTATGACGTTACGCAGTATTACGTTATAACGTATGACGTCATGTAGTATTACGTTATAACGTATGACGTTATGTATTATTACGATATAGCGTACTACGTTATATAGAATTGCGATATAACGCACAACGTTATGTCGTATTACGTTATAACGTATCATGTCATGTAGTTTTGCGTTATAACGTATGACGTTACGCAGTATTACGTTATAACGTATGATGTTATGGAGTATTACGTTATAACGTATGACGTTATGTATTATTACGATATAGCGTACAACGTTATATAGAATAACGATATAACGCACAACGTTATGTCGTGTTACGTTATAACGTATGACGTTACGCAGTATTACGTTATAACGTATGATGTTATGGAGTATTACGTTATAACGTATGACGTCATGTGGTATTACTTTACTGCGAATAACGTTATATTGTGTTACTTTATAACGTATGGCGTTATGTAGTGTTACGTTATAACGTATGACGTCGTGTAGTATTACGGTATAACGTATGACGTTATGTATTATTACGATATAACGTAATACGTTATGCAGTATTAGGTTATAACGTATGACGTCATGTAGTTTTGCGCTTTAACGTATGACGTTACGCAGTATTACGTTATAACGTATTATGTTATGGAGTATTGCGTTATAACGTATGACGTCATGTGGTATTACTTTACTACGAATAACGTTATATTGTGTTACTTTATAACGTATGGCGTTATGTAGTGTTACGTTATAACGTATGACGTCGTGTAGTATTACGTTATAACGTATTACGTTATGTATTATTACGATATAACGTAATACGTTATATAGTGATACTTTATAACGTATGACCTTATGTTGTGTTACGTTATAACGTATGACGTCATGTAGTATTACGATATAACGTACTACGTTATATAGAATTACGATATAACGCACAACGTTATGTCGTATTACGTTATAACGTATCATGTCATGTAGTTTTTCGTTATAACGTATGACGTTACGCAGTATTACGATATAACGTATGATGTTATGGAGTATTACGTTATAACGTATGACGTTATGTATTATTACGATATAGCGTACTACGCTATATAGAATTACGATATAACGCACAACGTTATGTCGTATTACGTTATAACGTATGAGGTCATGTTGTATTACGTTATTACGAATATCGTAATAATGTGATACTTTATCACGTATGACGTCATGTAGTATTACTTTATGACGTATGACGTCATGTAGTATTACGTTATAACATATGACGTCATGTAGTATTACGATATAACGTACAACGTTGCATAGAATTACGATATAACGCACAACGTTATGTCGTATTACGTTATAACGTAACATGTCATGTAGTATTACGCTATAACGTATGACGTTATGGAGTATTACGTTATAACGTATGACGTCATGTGGTATTGCTTTATTACGAATAACATTATATTGTGTTACTTTATAACGTATGACGTCATGTAGTATTACGCTATAACGTATGCCGTCATGTAGTATTACGTTATAGCATATGACGTCATGTGCTATTACGATATAACGTACAACGTTATATAGAATAACGATATAACGCACAACGTTATGTCGTGTTACGTTATAACGTATGACGTTACGCAGTATTACGTTATAACGTATGCTGTTATGGAGTATTACGTTATAACGTATGACGTCATGTGGTATTACTTTACTACGAATAACGTTATATTGTGTTACTTTATAACGTATGACGTTATGTTGTATTACGTTATAACGCATGACGTCATGTAGCATTAGGATATAACTTATTACGTTATGTAGTATTACTTTATTACGAATAACGTTATATAGTGATACTTTATAACGTATGGCGTTATGTAGTGTTACGTTATAACGTATGCCGTCATGTAGTATTAGGATATAACTTATTACGTTATGTAGTATTACGTTATTACGAATAACATTATATACTGATACTATATAACGTATGACCTTATGTTGTGTTACGTTATAACATATGACGTCGTGTAGTATTACGTTATTACGAATATCGTTACATTGTGTTACTTTATAACGTATGACGTCATGTAGTAGTACGTTATAACGTATGGCGATATGTAGTATTACGATATAACGTATGACGTCATGTGGTATTACGTTATTGCGAATGACGTTTTATTGTGTTACTTTATGACGTATGACGTCATGTAGTATTACGTTACAACGTATGACGGTATGTAATATTACGTTATTCCGTACAACGTTATATAGTGTTACTTTATGAAGTATGACGTTATGTTGTATTACGTTATAACGCATGACGTCATGTAGCATTAGGATATAACTTATTACGTTATGTAGTATTACTTTATTACGAATAACGTTATATAGTGATACTTTATAACGTATGACCTTATGTTGTGTTACGTTATAACGTATGACGTCATGTAGTATTACGATATAACGTACTACGTTATATAGAATTACGATATAACGCACAACGTTATGTCGTATTACGTTATAACGTATCATGTCATGTAGTTTTGCGTTATAACGTATGACGTTACGCAGTATTACGTTATAACGTATGATGTTATGGAGTATTACGTTATAACGTATGACGTTATGTATTATTACGATATAGCGTACAACGTTATATAGAATTACGATATACCGCACAACGTTATGTCGTATTACGTTATAACGTATGAGGTCATGTTGTATTACGTTATCACGAATATCGTAATATTGTGTTACTTTATGACGTATGACGTCATGTAGTATTACTTTATGACGTATGACGTCATGTAGTATTACGTTATAACATATGACGTCATGTAGTATTACGATATAACGTACAACGTTGCATAGAATTACGATATAACGCACAACGTTATGTCGTATTAGGTTATAACGTATCATGTCATGTAGTATTACGTTATAACGTATGACGTTATGGAGTATTACGATATAACGTAATACGTTATGCAGTATTGGGTTATAACGTATGACGTCATGTAGTTTTGAGTTATAACGTATGACGTTACGCAGTATTACGTTATAACGTATGATGTTATGGAGTATTACGTTATAACGTATGACGTCATGTGGTATTACTTTACTACGAATAACGTTATATTGTGTTACTTTATAACGTATGGCGTTATGTAGTGTTACGTTATAACGTATGACGTCGTGTAGTATTAGGTTATAACGTATGACGTTATGTATTATTACGATACAACGTAATACGTTATGCAGTATTAGGTTATAACGTATGACGTCATGTAGTTTTGCGTTATAACGTATGACGTTACGCAGTATTACGTTATAACGTATGATGTTATGGAGTATTAAGTTATAACGTATGACGTCATGTGGTATTACTTTACTACGAATAACGTTATATTGTGTTACTTTATAACGTATGGCGTTATGTAGTGTTACGTTATAACGTATGACGTCGTGTAGTATTACGTTATATCGTATGACGTTATGAATTATTACGATACAACGTAATACGTTATGCAGTATTAGGTTATAACGTATGACGTCATGTAGTCTTGCGTTATAACGGATGACGTCGTGTAGTATTACATTATAACATATGACGTCATGTTGTATTACGATATTACGAATAACGTTATATTGTGTTACTTTATGTAGTATGACTTATGTAGTATGACGTGATGTAGTATTACCTTATAATGTATGACGTTATGTAGTGTTACGTTATAACGTATGACGTCGTGTAGTATTACATTATAACATATGACGTCATGTACTATTACGATATAACGTACAACGTTATATAGAATTACGATATAACGCACAACGTTATGTCGTATTACGTTATAACGTATCATGTCATGTAGTATTACGTTATAACGTATGACGGTATGAAGTATTACGTTATTCCGTATAACGTTATATAGTGTTACTTTATGAAGTATGACGCCATGTAGTATTACGTTATAACATATAACGTCATGTAGTATTAAGATATAACGTATGACGTCATGTGGTATTACGTTATTACGAATAACGTTATATTGTGTTACTTTATAACGTATGGCGTTATGTAGTGTTACGTTATATCGTATGACGTCGTGTAGTATTACGTTATAACGTATGACGTCATGTAGTTTTGCGTTATAACGGATGACGTTACGCAGTATTACGTTATAACGTATGATGTTATGGAGTATTACGTTAAAACGTATGACGTCATGTTGTATTACTTTACTACGAATAACGTTATATTGTGTTACTTTATAACGTATGGCGTTATGTAGTGTTACGTTATAACGTATGATGTTATGGAGTATTACGTTATAACGTATGACGTTATGTATTATTACGATATAACGTAATACGTTATGCAGAATTAGGTTATAACGTATGACGTTATGGAGTATTACATTATAACATATGACGTCATGTTGTATTACGATATTACGAATAACGTTATATTGTGTTACTTTATGTAGTATGACTTATGTAGTATGACGTGATGTAGTATTACCTTATAATGTATGACGTTATGTAGTGTTACGTTATAACGTATGACGTCGTGTAGTATTACATTATAACATATGACGTCATGCACTATTACGATATAACGTACAACGTTATATAGAATTACGATATAACGCACAACGTTATGTCGTATTACGTTATAACGTATCATGTCATGTAGTATTACGTTATAACGTATGACGGTATGAAGTATTACGTTATTCCGTATAACGTTATATAGTGTTACTTTATGAAGTATGACGCCATGTAGTATTACGTTATAACATATGACGTCATGTAGTATTAAGATATAACGTATGACGTCATGTTGTATTACTTTACTACGAATAACGTTATATTGTGTTACTTTATAACGTATGGCGTTATGTAGTGTTACGTTATAACGTATGATGTTATGGAGTATTACGTTATAACGTATGACGTTATGTATTATTACGATATAACGTAATACGTTATGCAGAATTAGGTTATAACGTATGACGTTATGGAGTATTACGTTATAACGTATGACGTCATGTGGTATTACTTTACTACGAATAACGTTATATTGTGTAACTTTATAACGTATGGCGTTATGTAGTGTTACGTTATAACGTATGATGTCGTGTAGTATTACGTTATAACGTATGACGTTATGTATTATTACGATATAACGTAATACGTTATGCAATATTAGGTTATAACGTATGACGTTACGCAGTATTACGTTATAACGTATGATCTTATGGAGTATTACGTTATAACGTATGCCGTCATGTAGTATTACGTTATAACATATGACGTCATGTACTATTACGATATAACGTACAACGTTATATAGAATTACGATATAACGCACAACGTTATATCGTATTACGTTATAACGTATCATGTAATGTAGTATTACGTTACAACGTATGACGTTACGCAGTATTACGTTATAACGTATGATGTTATGGAGTATTACGTTATAACGTATGACGTCATGTGGTATTACTTTACTACGAATAACGTTATATTGTGTTACTTTATAACGTATGGCGTTATGTAGTGTTACGTTATATCGTATGACGTCGTGTAGTATTACGTTATAACGTATGACGTTATGTATTATTACGATATAAAGTAATACGTTATGCAGTATTACGTTATAACGTATGACGTCATGTGGTATTACATTATTGCTAATAACGGTATATTGTGTTACTTTATGACGTATGACGTCATGTAGTATTACGTCATGACGTGTGACTTTGTGAAATATTACGTTATTCCGTATAACGTTATATAGTGTTACTTTATGAAGTATGACGTTATGTTGTATTACGTTATAACGTATGCCGTCATGTAGTATTAGGATATAACTTGTTACGTTACGTAATATTACGTTATTACGACTAACATTATAAAGTGATACTTTATAACGTATGACCTTATGTTGTGTTACGTTATAACATATGACGTCATGTAGTAATACGATATAACGTACAACGTTGCATAGAATTACGATATAACGCACAACGTTATGTCGTATTAGGTTATAACGTATCATGTCATGTAGTATTACGTTATAACGTATGACGTTATGGAGTATTACGATATAACGTAATACGTATGCAGTATTGGGTTATAACGTATGACGTCATGTAGTTTTGCGTTATAACGTATGACGTTACGCAGTATTACGTTATAACGTATGATGTTATGGAGTATTACGCTATAACGTATGATGTTATGGAGTATTACGTTATAACGTATGACATCATGTGGTATTACTTTACTACGAATAACGTTATATTGTGTTACTTTATAACGTATGGCGTTATGTAGTGTTACGTTATATCGTATGACGTCGTGTAGTATTACGTTATAACGTATGACGTTATGTATTATTACGATATAAAGTAATACGTTATGCAGTATTAGGTTATAACGTATGACGTCATGTAGTTTTGCGTTATAACGTATGACGTTACGCAGTATTACGTTATAACGTATGATGTTATGGAGTATTACGTTATAACGTATGACGTCATGTGGTATTACTTTACCACGAATATCGTAATAATGTGTTACTTTATGACGTATGCCGTCATGTTTTATTACGTTATAACATATGACGTCATGTAGTATTACGTTATAACGTATGACGTTATGTTCTATTACGATATAACGTATGACGTTATGTATTATTACGTTATAAGGTATGAAGTTCTGTAGTATTAGGTTATAACGTATGACGTAATGTTGTTTTACGTTATAACGTATGACGTTATGTAGTATTACGTTATTACGAATAACGTTATATTGTGTTTCCTTTATAACGTATGAGCTTTTGTTGTATTACGTTATAACGTATCATGTCATGTAGTATTACGTTATAACGTATGTCGTTATGGAGTATTACATTATAACGTATGACGTCATGTGGTATTACGTTATTACGAATATCGTAATAATGTGTTACTTTATGATGTATGACGTCATGTAGTATTACTTTATGACGTATGACGTCATGTAGTATTACGTTATAACATATGACGTCATGTAGTATTACTTTATGACGTATGACGTTATGGAGAATTACGTTATAACGTATGAGGTCATGTGGTATTACGTTATCACGAATATCGTAATATTGTGTTACTTTATGACGTATGACGTCATGTAGTATTACTTTATGACGTATGACGTCAGGTAGTATTACTTTATGACGTATGACGTCATGTAGTATTACTTTATGACGTATGACGTCAGGTAGTATTACTTTATGACGTATGACGTCATGTAGTATTACTTTATGACGTATGACGTCATGTAGTATTACTTTATGACGTATGACGTCATGTAGTATTAGGCTATAGCGTATGACGTTATGTATTATTACGATATAACGTATGACGCCATGCAGTATTAGGTTATAACGTATGACGTCATGTAATATTACGTTATAACGTATGGCGTTATGTAGTATTACGATATAACGTATGACGTCATGTGGTATTACGTTATTGCTAATAACGGTATATTGTGTTACTTTGTGACGTATGACGTCATGTAGTATTACGTCATGACGTGTGACTTTATGAAATATTACGTTATTCCGTATAACGTTATATAGTGTTACTTTATGAAGTATGACGTTATGTTGTATTACGTTATAACGTATGCCGTCATGTAGTATTAGGATATAACTTATTACGTTACGTAATATTACGTTATTACGACTAACATTATAAAGTGATACTTTATAACGTATGACCTTATGTTGTGTTACGTTATAACATATGACGTCATGAAGTAATACGATATAACGTACAACGTTGCATAGAATTACGATATAACGCACAACGTTATGTCGTATTAGGTTATAACGTATCATGTCATGTAGTATTACGTTATAACGTATGACGTTATGGAGTATTACGTTATAACGTAATACGTTATGCAGTATTGGGTTATAACGTATGACGTCATGTAGTTTTGCGTTATAACGTATGACGTTACGCAGTATTACGTTATAACGTATGATGTTATGGAGTATTACGCTATAACGTATGATGTTATGGAGTATTACGTTATAACGTATGACATCATGTGGTATTACTTTACTACGAATAACGTTATATTGCGTTACTTTATAACGTATGGCGTTATGTAGTGTTACGTTATAACGTATGACGTCGTGTAGTATTACGTTATAACGTATGACGTTATGTATTATTACGATATAACGTAATACGTTATGCAGAATTAGGTTATAACGTATGACGTTATGGAGTATTACGTTATAACGTATGACGTCATGTGGTATTACTTTACTACGAATAACGTAATATTGTGATACTTTATAACGTACGGCGTTATGTAGTGTTACGTTATAAAGTATGACGTCGTGTAGTATTACGTTATAACGTATGACGTTATGTATTATTACGATATAACGTAATACGCTATGCAATATTAGGTTATAACGTATGACGTTACGCAGTATTACGTTATAACGTATGATGTTATGGAGTATTACGTTATAACGTATGCCGTCATGTAGTATTACGTTATAACATATGACGTCATGTTGTATTACTTTACTACGAATAACGTTATATTGTGTTACTTTATAACGTATGGCGTTATGTAGTGTTACGTTATAACGTATGATGTTATGTATTATTACGATATAACGTAATACGTTATGCAATATTAGGTTATAACGTATGACGTTACGCAGTATTACGTTATAACGTATGATGTTATGGAGTATTACGTTATAACGTATGCCGTCATGTAGTATTACGTTATAACATATGACGTCATGTACTATTACGATATAACGTACAACGTTATATAGAATTACGATATAACGCACAACGTTATGTCGTATTACGTTATAACGTATCATGTCATGTAGTATTACGTTACAACGTATGACGTTACGCAGTATTACGTTATAACGTATGATGTTATGGAGTATTACGTTATAACGTATGACGTCATGTGGTATTACTTTACTACGAATAACGTTATATTGTGTTACTTTATAACGTATGGCGTTATGTAGTGTTACGTTATAACGTATGACGTCGTGTAGTATTAGGTTATAACGTATGACGTCGTGTAGTATTAGGTTATAACGTATGACGGTATGTATTATTACGATACAACGTAATACGTTATGCAGTATTAGGTTATAACGTATGACGTCATGTGGTTTTGCGTTATAACGGATGACGTTACGCAGTATTACGTTATAACGTATGATGTTATGGAGTATTACGTTATAACGTATGACGTCATGTTGTATTACTTTACTACGAATAACGTTATATTGTGTTACTTTATAACGTATGGCGTTATGTAGTGTTACGTTATAACGTATGATGTTATGGAGTATTACGTTATAACGTATGACGTTATGTATTATTACGATATAACGTAATACGTTATGCAGTATTAGGTTATAACGTATGACGTTACGCAGTATTACGTTATAACGTATGACGTTATGTTCTATAACGATATAACGTATGACGTTATGTATTATTACGATATAACGTATGTCGTTATGGAGTATTACATTATAACGTATGACGTCATGTGGTATTACGTTATTACGAATATCGTAATAATGTGTTACTTTATCACGTATGACGTCATGTAGTATTACGTTATTACGAATATCGTAATAATGTGATACTTTATCACGTATGACGTCATGTAGTATTACTTCATGACGTATGACGTCATGTAGTATTACGTTATAACATATGACGTCATGTAGTATTACGATATAACGTACAACGTTGCATAGAATTACGATATAACGCACAACGTTATGTCGTATTACGTTATAACGTATCATGTCATGTAGTATTACGTTATAACGTATGACGTTATGGAGTATTACGTTATAACGTATGTCGTCATGTGGTATTACTTTACTACGAAGAACGTTATATTTTGTTACTTCATAACTTATGGCGTTATGTAGTGTTACGTTATAACGTATGACGTCGTGTAGTATTACGTTATAACGTATGACGTTATGGAGTATTACGTTATAACGTATGACCTCATGTGGTATTACGTTATTACGAATATCGTTACATTGTGTTACGTTATAACGTAATTAGTCGTGTAGTATTACGTTATAACGTATGACGTTATGTATTATTACGATATAACGTAATACGTTATGCAGTATTGGGTTATAACGTATGACGTCATGTAGTTTTGCGTTATAACGTATGACGTTACGCAGTATTACGTTATAACGTATGATGTTATGGAGTATTACGTTATAACGTATGATGTCATGTGGTATTACGTTATTACGAATAACGTTATATTGTGTTACTTTCTGTAGTATGACTTATGTAGTATGACGTGATGTAGCATTACTTTGTAATGTATGACGTTATGTAGCATTACGGTATTACGAATAACGTTGTATTGTGTTACTTTATAACGTATGACGTTATGTAGTGTTACGTTATAACGTATGACGTCGTGTAGAATTACGTTATAACGTATGACGTCATGTTGTATTACGATATTACGAATAACGTTATATTGTGTTACTTTATGTAGTATGACTTATGTAGTATGACGTCATGTACTATTACGATATAACGTACAACGTTATATAGAATTACGATATAACGCACAACGTTATGTCGTATTACGTTATAACGTATCATGTCATGTAGTATTACGTTATAACGTATGACGGTATGAAGTATTACGTTATTCCGTATAACGTTATATAGTGTTACTTTATGAAGTATGACGCCATGTAGTATTACGTTATAACATATGACGTCATGTAGTATTAAGATATAACGTATGACGTCATGTGGTATTACGTTATTACGAATAACGTTATATTGTGTTACTTTATGTAGTATGACTTATGTAGTATGACGTGATGTAGTATTACCTTATAATGTATGACGTTATGTAGTGTTACGTTATAACGTATGACGTCGTGTAGTATTACATTATAACATATGACGTCATGTACTATTACGATATAACGTACAACGTTATATAGAATTACGATATAACGCACAACGTTATGTCGTATTACGTTATAACGTATCATGTCATGTAGTATTACGTTATAACGTATGACGTTACGACGTATTACGTTATAACGTATGATGTTATGGAGTATTACGTTATAACGTATGATGTTATGGAGTATTACGTTATAACGTATGATGTTATGGAGTATTACGTTATAACGAATGACATCATGTGGTATTACTTTACTACGAATAACGTTATATTGTGTTACTTTATAACGTATGGCGTTATGTAGTGTTACGTTATATCGTAAGACGTCGTGTAGTATTACGCTATAACGTATGACGTTATGTATTATTACGATATAAAGTAATACGTTATGCAGTATTAGGTTATAACGTATGACGTCATGTAGTTTTGCGTTATAACGTATGACGTTACGCAGTATTACGTTATAACGTATGATGTTATGGAGTATTACGTTATAACGTATGACGTCATGTGGTATTACTTTACTACGAATAACGTTATATTGCGTTACTTTATAACGTATGGCGTTATGTAGTGTTACGTTATTACGTATGACGTCGTGTAGTATTACGTTATAACGTATGACGTTATGTATTATTACGATATAACGTAATACGTTATGCAGAATTAGGTTATAACGTATGACGTTATGGAGTATTACGTTATAACGTATGACGTCATGTGGTATTACTTTACTACGAATAACGTAATATTGTGTTACTTTATAACGTATGGCGTTATGTAGTGTTACGTTATAACGTATGACGTCGTGTAGTATTACGTTACAACGTATGACGTTATGTATTATTACGATATAACGTAATACGTTATGCAGTATTAGGTTATAACGTATGACGTCATGTAGTTTTGCGTTATAACGTATGACGTTACGCAGTATTACGTTATAACGTATGATGTTATGGAGTATTACGTTATAACGTATGACGTCATGTGGTATTACTTTACTACGAATAACGTTATATTGCGTTACTTTATAACGTATGGCGTTATGTAGTGTTACGTTATTACGTATGACGTCGTGTAGTATTACGTTATAACGTATGACGTTATGTATTATTACGATATAACGTAATACGTTATGCAGAATTAGGTTATAACGTATGACGTTATGGAGTATTACGTTATAACGTATGACGTCATGTGGTATTACTTTACTACGAATAACGTAATATTGTGTTACTTTATAACGTATGGCGTTATGTAGTGTTACGTTATAACGTATGACGTCGTGTAGTATTACGTTACAACGTATGACGTTATGTATTATTACGATATAACGTAATACGTTATGCAGAATTAGGTTATAACGTATGACGTTATGGAGTATTACGTTATAACGTATGACGTCATGTGGTATTACTTTACTACGAATAACGTAATATTGTGTTACTTTATAACGTATGGCGTTATGTAGTGTTACGTTATAACGTATGCCGTCATGTAGTATTACGTTATAACGTATGACGTTATGGAGTATTACGTTATAACGTATGACGTCATGTGGTATTACGTTATTACGAATATCGTTACATTGTGTTACGTTATAACGTATTTAGTAGTGTAGTTTTACGTTATAACGTATGCCGTCATGTAGTATTACGTTATAACATATGGCGTCATGTAGTATTACGTTATAACGTATGACGTTATGTTCTATTACGATATAACGTATGACGTTATGTATTATTACGATATAACGTATGTCGTTATGGAGTATTACATTATAACGTATGACGTCATGTGGTATTACGTTATTACGAATATCGTAATAATGTGTTACTTTATCACGTATGACGTCATGTAGTATTACTTCATGACGTATGATGTCATGTGGTATTACTTTACTACGAATAACGTTATATTGTGTTACTTTATAACGTATGGCGTTATGTAGTGTTACGTTATAACGTATGACGTCGTGTAGTATTACGTTACAACGTATGACGTTATGTATTATTACGATATAACGTAATAAGTTATGCAGTATTAGGTTATAACGTATGACGTTACGCAGTATTATGTTATAACGTATGATGTTATGGAGTATTACGTTATAACGTATGCCGTCATGTAGTATTACGTTATAACGTATGACGTTATGGAGTATTACGTTATAACGTATGACGTTATGGAGTATTACGTTATAACGTATGACGTCATGTGGTATTACGTTATTACGAATATCGTTACATTGTGTTACGTTATAACGTATTTAGTAGTGTAGTTATACGTTATAACGTATGCCGTCATGTAGTATTACGTTATAACATATGACGTCATGTAGTATTACGATATAACGTACAACGTTGTATAGAATTACGATATAACGCACAACGTTATGTCGTATTACGTTATAACGTATAATGTCATGTAGTATTACGTTATAACGTATGACGTTATGGAGTATTACGTTATAACGTATGTCGTCATGTGGTATTACTTTACTACGAAGAACGTTATATTTTGTTACTTCATAACTTATGGCGTTATGTAGTGTTACGTTATTCCGTATAACGTTATATAGTGTTACTTTATGAAGTATGACGTTATGTTGTATTACGTTATAACGTATGACGTCATGTAGCATTAGGATATAACTTATTACGTTATGTAGTATTACGTTATTACGAATAACGTTATATTGTGTTACTTTATGTAGTATGACTTATGTAGTATGACGTGATATAGTATTACCTTATAATGTATGACGTTATGTAGCATTACGGTATTACGAATAACGTTGTATTGTGTTACTTTATAACGTATGACGTTATTTAGTGTTACGTTATAACGTATGACGTCGTGTAGTATTACGTTATAACGTATGACGTTATGTATTATTACGATATAGCGTACAACGTTATATAGAATTACGATATAACGCACAACGTTATGTCGTGTTACGTTATAACGTATGAGGTCATGTGGTATTACGTTATTACGAATATCGTAATATTGTGTTACTTTATGAGTTATGACGTCATGTAGTATTACTTTATGACGTATGACGTCATGTAGTATTACGTTATAACATACGACGTCATGTAGTATTACGATATAACGTACAACGTTACATAGAATTACAATGTAACGCACAACGTTATGTCGTATTTCGTTATAACGTATCATGTCATGTAGTATTACGTTATAACGTATGACGTCATGGAGTATTACGTTCTAACGAATAACATCATGTAGTATTACGTTATTACGAATAACGTTATATTGTGTTACTTTATAACGAATGAAGTCATGTAGTAACACTTTATAAGGTATGACGTTATGTAGTATTACGACACAACGTATGACGTTATGCAGTATTAGGTTATAACGTATGACGTTATGTAGTATTACGTTATAACGTATAACGTCATGTAGTATTACGTTATAACGTATGACGTTATGTGGTATTACGTTATAACTTATAACGTCATGTAGTATTACGTTCTAACGAATAACATCATGTAGTATTACGTTATAACGTATGACGTCGTGTAGTATTACGTTATAACGTATGACGTTATGTTCTATTACGATATAACGTATGACGTTATGTATTATTCCGATATAACGTATGACGTTCTGTAGTATTACGTTATAACGTATGACGTCATGTGGTATTACTTTACTACGAATATCGTAATAATGTGTTACTTTATGACGTATGCCGTCATGTAGTATTACGCTATAACATATGACGTCATGTAGAATTACGTTATAACGTATGACGTTATGTTCTATTACGATATAACGTATGACGTTATGTATTATTACGATATAACGTATGACGTTCTGTAGTATTAGGTTATAACGTATGACGTAATGTTGTTTCACGTTATAACGTATGACGTTATGTAGTATTACGTTATTACGAATAACGTTATATTGTGTTTCCTTTATAACGTATGACATTTTGTTGTATTACGTTATAACGTATAAAGACATGTAGTATTACGTTGTAATATATGACGTCATGTAGTATTACGTTATAACTTATGCCGTCATGTAGTATTACGTTATAACATATGACGTCATGTAGTATTACGATATAACGTACAACGTTATATAGAATGACGATATAACGCACAACGTTATATAGAATGACGATATAACGCACAACGTTATGTCGTATTACGTTATAACGTATCATGTCATGTAGTATTACGTTATAACGTATGTCGTTATGGAGTATTACATTATAACGTATGACGTCATGTGGTATTACGTTATTACGAATATCGTATTAATGTGTTACTTTATGACGTACGACGTCATGTAGTATTACTTTATGACGTATGACGTCATGTAGTATTACGTTATAACATATGACGTCATGTAGTATTACGATATAACGTACAACGTTGCATAGAATTACGATATAACGCACAACGTTATGTCGTATTACGTTATAACGTATCATGTCATGTAGTATTACGTTATAACGTATGACGTTATGGAGTATTACGTTATAACGTATGACGTCATGTGGTATTACTTTACTACGAAGAACGTTATATTTTGTTACTTTATAACGTATGGCGTTATGTAGTGTTACGTTATAACGTATGACGTCGTGTAGTATTACGTTATAACGTATGACGTTATGGAGCACTACGTTATAACGTATGACGTCATGTGGTATTACGTTATTACGAATATCGTAATATTGTGTTACGTTATAACGTATGACGTCGTGTAGTATTACGTTATAACGTATGACGTTATGGAGCACTACGTTATAACGTATGACGCCATGCAGTATTAGGTTATAACGTATGACGTCATGTAATATTACGTTATAACGTATGGCGTTATGTAGTATTACGATATAACGTATGACGTCATGTGGTATTACGTTATTGCTTATAACGGTATATTGTGTTACTTTATGACGTATGACGTCATATAGTATTACGTCATAACGTGAGACTTTATGAAATATTACGTTATTCCGTATAACGTTATATAGTGTTACTTTATGAAGCATGACGTTATGTTGTATTACGTTATAACGTATGCCGTCATGTAGAATTAGGATATAACTTATTACGTTATGTAGTATTACGTTATTACGACTAACATTATATAGTGATACTTTATAACGTATGACCTTATGTTGTGTTACGTTATAACATATGACGTCATGTAGTATTACGGTATAACGTACAACGTTGCATAGAATTACGATATAACGCACAACGTTATGTCGTATTACGTCATAACGTATCATGTCATGTAGTATTACGTTATAACGTATGACGTTATGGAGTATTACGATATAACGTAATACGATATGCAGTATTGGGTTATAACGTATGACGTCATGTAGTTTTGCGTTATAACGTATGACGTTACGCAGTATTACGTTATAACGTATGATGTTATGGAGTATTACGTTATAACGTATGACGTCATGTGGTATTGCTTTATTACGAATAACATTATATTGTGTTACTTTATGTAGTATGACTTATGTAGTATGGCGTGATGTAGTATTACTTTATAATGTATGACGTTATGTAGCATTACGGTATTACGAGTAACGTTGTATTGTGTTACTTTATAACGTATGACGTTATGTAGTGTTACGTTATAACGAATGACGTCGTGTAGTATTACGTTATAACGTATGACGTCATGTTGTATTACGATATTACGAATAACGTTATATTGTGTTACTTTATGTAGTATGACTTATGTAGTATGACGTGATGTAGTATTACCTTATAATGTATGACGTTATGTAGTGTTACGTTATAACGTATGACGTCGTGTAGTATTACATTATAACATATGACGTCATGTACTATTACGATATAACGTACAACGTTATATAGAATTACGATATAACGCACAACGTTATGTCGTATTACGTTATAACGTATCATGTCATGTAGTATTACGTTATAACGTATGACGGTATGAAGTATTACGTTATTCCGTATAACGTTATATAGTGTTACTTTATGAAGTATGACGCCATGTAGTATTACGTTATAACATATGACGTCATGTAGTCTTAAGATATAACGTATGACGTCATGTGGTATTACGTTATTACGAATAACGTTATATTGTGTTACTTTATGTAGTATGACTTATGTAGTATGACGTGATGTAGTATTACCTTATAATGTATGACGTTATATAGTGTTACGTTATAACGTATGACGTCGTGTAGTATTACATTATAACATATGACGTCATGTACTATTACGATATAACGTACAACGTTATATAGAATTACGATATAACGCACAACGTTATGTCGTATTACGTTATAACGTATCATGTCATGTAGTATTACGTTATAACGTATGACGTTACGACGTATTACGTTATAACGTATGATGTTATGGAGTATTACGTTATAACGTATTATGTTCTGGAGTATTACGTTATAACGTATGACATCATGTGGTATTACGTTATTACGAATATCGTAATATTGTGTTACGTTATAACGTATGACGTCGTGTAGTATTACGTTATAACGTATGACGTTATGGAGTATTACGTTATAACGTATGACGTTACGACGTATTACGTTATAACGTATGATGTTATGGAGTATTACGTTATAACGTATTATGTTCTGGAGTATTACGTTATAACGTATGACATCATGTGGTATTACGTTATTACGAATATCGTAATAATGTGTTACTTTATGATGTATGACGTCATGTAGTATTACTTTATGACGTATGACGTCATGTAGTATTACGTTATAACATATGACGTCATGTAGTATTACTTTATGACGTATGACGTTATGGAGAATTACGTTATAACGTATGAGGTCATGTGGTATTACGTTATTACGAATATCGTAATATTGTGTTACTTTATGACGTATGACGTCATGTAGTATTACTTTATGACGTATGACGTCAGGTAGTATTACTTTATGACGTATGACGTCATGTAGTATTACTTTATGACGTATGACGTCAGGAAGTATTACTTTATGACGTATGACGTCATGTAGTATTACTTTATGACGTATGACGTCATGTAGTATTACTTTATGACGTATGACGTCATGTAGTATTAGGCTATAGCGTATGACGTTATGTATTATTACGATATAACGTATGACGCCATGCAGTATTAGGTTATAACATATGACGTCATGTAATATTACGTTATAACGTATGGCGTTATGTAGTATTACGATATAACGTATGACGTCATGTGGTATTACGTTATTGCTAATAACGGTATATTGTGTTACTTTATGACGTATGACGTCATGTAGTATTACGTCATGACGTGTGACTTTATGAAATATTACGTTATTCCGTATAACGTTATATAGTGTTACTTTATGAAGTATGACGTTATGTTGTATTACGTTATAACGTATGCCGTCATGTAGTATTAGGATATAACTTATTACGTTACGTAATATTACGTTATTACGACTAACATTATAAAGTGATACTTTATAACGTATGACCTTATGTTGTGTTACGTTATAACATATGTCGTCATGTAGTAATACGATATAACGTACAACGTTGCATAGAATTACGATATAACGCACAACGTTATGTCGTATTAGGTTATAACGTATCATGTCTTGTAGTATTACGTTATAACGTATGACGTTATGGAGTATTACGATATAATGTAATACGTTATGCAGTATTGGGTTATAACGTATGACGTCATGTAGTTTTGCGTTATAACGTATGACGTTACGCAGTATTACGTTATAACGTATGATGTTATGGAGTATTACGCTATAACGTATGACGTCATGTGGTATTGCTTTATTACGAATAACATTATATTGTGTTACTTTATGTAGTATGACTTATGTAGTATGACGTGATGTAGTATTACTTTATAATGTATGACGTTATGTAGCATTACGGTATTTCGAGTAACGTTGTATTGTGTTACTTTATAACGTATGACGTTATGTAGTGTTACGTTATAACGTATGACGTCGTGTAGTATTACGTTATAACGTATGACGTCATGTAGTATTACGATATAACGTATGACGTTATGTATTATTACGATATAGCGTACAACGTTATATAGAATTACGATATAACGCAAAACGTTATGTCGTATTACGTTATAACGTATCATGTCATGTAGTATTACGTTATAACGTATGACGTTATGGAGTATTACGATATAACGTAATACGTTATGCAGTATTGGGTTATAACGTATGACGTCATGTAGTTTTGCGTTATAACGTATGACGTTACGACGTATTACGTTATAACGTATGATGTTATGGAGTATTACGTTATAACGTATGACGTCGTGTAGTATTACGTTATAACGTATGACGTTATGTTCTATTACGATATAACGTATGACGTTATGTATTATTACGATATAACGTATGACGTTCTGTAGTATTACGTTATAACGTATGACGTCATGTGGTATTACTTTACTACGAATATCGTAATAATGTGTTACTTTATGACGTATGCCGTCATGTAGTATTACGCTATAACATATGACATCATGTAGAATTACGTTATAACGTATGACGTTATGTTCTATTACGATATAACGTATGACGTTATGTATTATTACGATATAACGTATGACGTTCTGTAGTATTAGGTTATAACGTATGACGTAATGTTGTTTCACGTTATAACGTATGACGTTATGTAGTATTACGTTATTACGAATAACGTTATATTGTGTTTCCTTTATAACGTATGACATTTTGTTGTATTACGTTATAACGTATAAAGACATGTAGTATTACGTTGTAACATATGACGTCATGTAGTATTACGTTATAACTTATGCCGTCATGTAGTATTACGTTATAACATATGACGTCATGTAGTATTACGATATAACGTACAACGTTATATAGAATGACGATATAACGCACAACGTTATGTCGTATTACGTTATAACGTATCATGTCATGTAGTATTACGTTATAACGTATGTCGGTATGGAGTATTACATTATAACGTATGACGTCATGTGGTATTACGTTATTACGAATATCGTATTAATGTGTTACTTTATGACGTACGACGTCATGTAGTATTACTTTATGACGTATGACGTCATGTAGTATTACGTTATAACATATGACGTCATGTAGTATTACGATATAACGTACAACGTTGCATAGAATTACGATATAACGCACAACGTTATGTCGTATTACGTTATAACGTATCATGTCATGTAGTATTACGTTATAACGTATGACGTTATGGAGTATTACGTTATAACGTATGACGTCATGTGGTATTACTTTACTACGAAGAACGTTATATTTTGTTACTTTATAACGTATGGCGTTATGTAGTGTTACGTTATAACGTATGACGTCGTGTAGTATTACGTTATAACGTATGACGTTATGGAGCACTACGTTATAACGTATGACGTCATGTGGTATTACGTTATTACGAATATCGTAATATTGTGTTACGTTATAACGTATGACGTCGTGTAGTATTACGTTATAACGTATGACGTTATGGCGCACTACGTTATAACGTATGACGCCATGCAGTATTAGGTTATAACGTATGACGTCATGTAATATTACGTTATAACGTATGGCGTTATGTAGTATTACGATATAACGTATGACGTCATGTGGTATTACGTTATTGCTTATAACGGTATATTGTGTTACTTTATGACGTATGACGTCATGTAGTATTACGTCATAACGTGAGACTTTATGAAATATTACGTTATTCCGTCTAACGTTATATAGTGTTACTTTATGAAGCATGACGTTATGTTGTATTACGTTATAACGTATGCCGTCATGTAGAATTAGGATATAACTTATTACGTTATGTAGTATTACGTTATTACGACTAACATTATATAGTGATACTTTATAACGTATGACCTTATGTTGTGTTACGTTATAACATATGACGTCATGTAGTATTACGGTATAACGTACAACGTTGCATAGAATTACGATATAACGCACAACGTTATGTCTTATTACGTTATAACGTATCATGTCATGTAGTATTACGTTATAACGTATGACGTTATGGAGTATTACGATATAACGTAATACGTTATGCAGTATTGGGTTATAACGTATGACGTCATGTAGTTTTGCGTTATAACGTATGACGTTACGCAGTATTACGTTATAACGTATGATGTTATGGAGTATTACGTTATAACGTATGACGTCATGTGGTATTGCTTTATTACGAATAGCATTATATTGTGTTACTTTATGTAGTATGACTTATGTAGTATGGCGTGATGTAGTATTACTTTATAATGTATGACGTTATGTAGCATTACGGTATTACGAGTAACGTTGTATTGTGTTACTTTATAACGTATGACGTTATGTAGTGTTACGTTATAACGAATGACGTCGTGTAGTATTACGCTATAACGTATGACGTCATGTTGTATTACGATATTACGAATAACGTTATATTGTGTTACTTTATGTAGTATGACTTATGTAGTATGACGTGATGTAGTATTACCTTATAATGTATGACGTTATGTAGTGTTACGTTATAACGTATGACGTCGTGTAGTATTACATTATAACATATGACGTCATGTACTATTACGATATAACGTACAACGTTATATAGAATTACGATATAACGCACAACGTTATGTCGTATTACGTTATAACGTATCATGTCATGTAGTATTACGTTATAACGTATGACGGTATGAAGTATTACGTTATAACGTATCATGTCATGTAGTATTACGTTATAACGTATGACGTTACGACGTATTACGTTATAACGTATGATGTTATGGAGTATTACGTTATAACGTATTATGTTCTGGAGTATTACGTTATAACGTATGACATCATGTGGTATTACGTTATTACGAATATCGTAATATTGTGTTACGTTATAACGTATGACGTCGTGTAGTATTACGTTATAACGTATGACGTTATGGAGTATTACGTTATAACGTATGACGTTACGACGTATTACGTTATAACGTATGATGTTATGGAGTATTACGTTATAACGTATTATGTTCTGGAGTATTACGTTATAACGTATGACATCATGTGGTATTACGTTATTACGAATATCGTAATAATGTGTTACTTTATGATGTATGACGTCATGTAGTATTACTTTATGACGTATGACGTCATGTAGTATTACGTTATAACATATGACGTCATGTAGTATTACTTTATGACGTATGACGTCAGGAAGTATTACTTTATGACGTATGACGTCATGTAGTATTACTTTATGACGTATGACGTCATGTAGTATTACTTTATGACGTATGACGTCATGTAGTATTAGGCTATAGCGTATGACGTTATGTATTATTACGATATAACGTATGACGCCATGCAGTATTAGGTTATAACGTATGACGTCATGTAATATTACGTTATAACGTATGGCGTTATGTAGTATTACGATATAACGTATGACGTCATGTGGTATTACGTTATTGCTAATAACGGTATATTGTGTTACTTTATGACGTATGACGTCATGTAGTATTACGTCATGACGTGTGACTTTATGAAATATTACGTTATTCTGTATAACGTTATATAGTGTTACTTTATGAAGTATGACGTTATGTTGTATTACGTTATAACGTATGCCGTCATGTAGTATTAGGATATAACTTATTACGTTACGTAATATTACGTTATTACGACTAACATTATAAAGTGATACTTTATAACGTATGACCTTATGTTGTGTTACGTTATAACATATGTCGTCATGTAGTAATACGATATAACGTACAACGTTGCATAGAATTACGATATAACGCACAACGTTATGTCGTATTAGGTTATAACGTATCATGTCTTGTAGTATTACGTTATAACGTATGACGTTATGGAGTATTACGATATAACGTAATACGTTATGCAGTATTGGGTTATAACGTATGACGTCATGTAGTTTTGCGTTATAACGTATGACGTTACGCAGTATTACGTTATAACGTATGATGTTATGGAGTATTACGCTATAACGTATGACGTCATGTGGTATTGCTTTATTACGAATAACATTATATTGTGTTACTTTATGTAGTATGACTTATGTAGTATGACGTGATGTAGTATTACTTTATAATGTATGACGTTATGTAGCATTACGGTATTTCGAGTAACGTTGTATTGTGTTACTTTATAACGTATGACGTTATGTAGTGTTACGTTATAACGTATGACGTCGTGTAGTATTACGTTATAACGTATGACGTCATGTAGTATTACGATATAACGTATGACGTTATGTATTATTACGATATAGCGTACAACGTTATATAGAATTACGATATAACGCAAAACGTTATGTCGTATTACGTTATAACGTATCATGTCATGTAGTATTACGTTATAACGTATGACGTTATGGAGTATTACGATATAACGTAATACGTTATGCAGTATTGGGTTATAACGTATGACGTCATGTAGTTTTGCGTTATAACGTATGACGTTACGACGTATTACGTTATAACGTATGATGTTATGGAGTATTACGTTATAACGTATGACGTCGTGTAGTATTACGTTATAACGTATGACGTTATGTTCTATTACGATATAACGTATGACGTTATGTATTATTACGATATAACGTATGACGTTCTGTAGTATTACGTTATAACGTATGACGTCATGTGGTATTACTTTACTACGAATATCGTAATAATGTGTTACTTTATGACGTATGCCGTCATGTAGTATTACGCTATAACATATGACGTCATGTAGAATTACGTTATAACGTATGACGTTATGTTCTATTACGATATAACGTATGACGTTATGTATTATTACGATATAACGTATGACGTTCTGTAGTATTAGGTTATAACGTATGACGTAATGTTGTTTCACGTTATAACGTATGACGTTATGTAGTATTACGTTATTACGAATAACGTTATATTGTGTTTCCTTTATAACGTATGACATTTTGTTGTATTACGTTATAACGTATAAAGACATGTAGTATTACGTTGTAACATATGACGTCATGTAGTATTACGTTATAACTTATGCCGTCATGTAGTATTACGTTATAACATATGACGTCATGTAGTATTACGATATAACGTACAACGTTATATAGAATGACGATATAACGCACAACGTTATGTCGTATTACGTTATAACGTATCATGTCATGTAGTATTACGTTATAACGTATGTCGGTATGGAGTATTACATTATAACGTATGACGTCATGTGGTATTACGTTATTACGAATATCGTATTAATGTGTTACTTTATGACGTACGACGTCATGTAGTATTACTTTATGACGTATGACGTCATGTAGTATTACGTTATAACATATGACGTCATGTAGTATTACGATATAACGTACAACGTTGCATAGAATTACGATATAACGCACAACGTTATGTCGTATTACGTTATAACGTATCATGTCATGTAGTATTACGTTATAACGTATGACGTTATGGAGTATTACGTTATAACGTATGACGTCATGTGGTATTACTTTACTACGAAGAACGTTATATTTTGTTACTTTATAACGTATGGCGTTATGTAGTGTTACGTTATAACGTATGACGTCGTGTAGTATTACGTTATAACGTATGACGTTATGGAGCACTACGTTATAACGTATGACGTCATGTGGTATTACGTTATTACGAATATCGTAATATTGTGTTACGTTATAACGTATGACGTCGTGTAGTATTACGTTATAACGTATGACGTTATGGAGCACTACGTTATAACGTATGACGCCATGCAGTATTAGGTTATAACGTATGACGTCATGTAATATTACGTTATAACGTATGGCGTTATGTAGTATTACGATATAACGTATGACGTCATGTGGTATTACGTTATTGCTTATAACGGTATATTGTGTTACTTTATGACGTATGACGTCATGTAGTATTACGTCATAACGTGAGACTTTATGAAATATTACGTTATTCCGTATAACGTTATATAGTGTTACTTTATGAAGCATGACGTTATGTTGTATTACGTTATAACGTATGCCGTCATGTAGAATTAGGATATAACTTATTACGTTATGTAGTATTACGTTATTACGACTAACATTATATAGTGATACTTTATAACGTATGACCTTATGTTGTGTTACGTTATAACATATGACGTCATGTAGTATTACGGTATAACGTACAACGTTGCATAGAATTACGATATAACGCACAACGTTATGTCGTATTACGTTATAACGTATCATGTCATGTAGTATTACGTTATAACGTATGACGTTATGGAGTATTACGATATAACGTAATACGTTATGCAGTATTGGGTTATAACGTATGACGTCATGTAGTTTTGCGTTATAACGTATGACGTTACGCAGTATTACGTTATAACGTATGATGTTATGGAGTATTACGTTATAACGTATGACGTCATGTGGTATTGCTTTATTACGAATAACATTATATTGTGTTACTTTATGTAGTATGACTTATGTAGTATGGCGTGATGTAGTATTACTTTATAATGTATGACGTTATGTAGCATTACGGTATTACGAGTAACGTTGTATTGTGTTACTTTATAACGTATGACGTTATGTAGTGTTACGTTATAACGAATGACGTCGGGTAGTATTACGTTATAACGTATGACGTCATGTTGTATTACGATATTACGAATAACGTTATATTGTGTTACTTTATGTAGTATGACTTATGTAGTATGACGTGATGTAGTATTACCTTATAATGTATGACGTTATGTAGTGTTACGTTATAACGTATGACGTCGTGTAGTATTACATTATAACATATGACGTCATGTACTATTACGATATAACGTACAACGTTATATAGAATTACGATATAACGCACAACGTTATGTCGTATTACGTTATAACGTATCATGTCATGTAGTATTACGTTATAACGTATGACGGTATGAAGTATTACGTTATTCCGTATAACGTTATATAGTGTTACTTTATGAAGTATGACGCCATGTAGTATTACGTTATAACATATGACGTCATGTAGCATTAAGATATAACGTATGACGTCATGTGGTATTACGTTATTACGAATAACGTTATATTGTGTTACTTTATGTAGTATGACTTATGTAGTATGACGTGATGTAGTATTACCTTATAATGTATGACGTTATATAGTGTTACGTTATAACGTATGACGTCGTGTAGTATTACATTATAACATATGACGTCATGTACTATTACGATATAACGTACAACGTTATATAGAATTACGATATAACGCACAACGTTATGTCGTATTACGTTATAACGTATCATGTCATGTAGTATTACGTTATAACGTATGACGTTACGACGTATTACGTTATAACGTATGATGTTATGGAGTATTACGTTATAACGTATTATGTTCTGGAGTATTACGTTATAACGTATGACATCATGTGGTATTACTTTACTACGAATAACGTTATATTGTGTTACTTTATAACGTATGGCGTTATGTAGTGTTACGTTATATCGTATGACGTCGTGTAGTATTACGTTATAACGTATGACGTTATGTATTATTACGATATAAAGTAATACGTTATGCAGTGTTAGGTTATAACGTATGACGTCATGTAGTTTTGCGTTATAACGTATGACGTTACGCAGTATTACGTTACAACGTATGATGTTATGGAGTATTACGTTATAACGTATGACGTCATGTGGTATTACTTTACTACGAATAACGTTATATTGCGTTACTTTATAACGTATGGCGTTATGTAGTGTTACGTTATAACGTATGACGTCGTGTAGTATTACGTTATAACGTATGACGTTATGTATTATTACGATATAACGTAATACGTTATGCAGAATTACGTTATAACGTATGACGTTATGGAGAATTACGTTATAACGTATGACGTCATGTGGTATTACTTTACTACGAATAACGTAATATTGTGTTACTTTATAACGTATGGCGTTATGTAGTGTTACGTTATAAAGTATGACGTCGTGTAGTATTACGTTATAACGTATGACGTTATGTATTATTACGATATAACGAAATACGTTATGCAATATTAGGTTATAACGTATGACGTTACGCAGTATTACGTTATAACGTATGATGTTATGGAGTATTACGTTATAACGTATGCCGTCATGTAGTATTACGTTATAACATATGACGTCATGTACTATTACGATATAGCGTACAACGTTATATAGAATTACGATATAACGAACAACGTTATGTCGTATTACGTTATAACGTATCATGTCATGTAGTATTACGTTACAACGTATGACGTTACGCAGTATTACGTTATAACGTATGATGTTATGGAGTATTACGTTATAACGTATGACGTCATGTGGTATTACTTTACTACGAATAACGTTATATTGTGTTACTTTATAACGTATGGCGTTATGTAGTGTTACGTTATAACGTATGACGTCGTGTAGTATTAGGTCATAACGTATGACGTCGTGTAGTATTAGGTTATAACGTATGACGTTATGTATTATTACGATACAACGTAATACGTTATACAGTATTAGGTTATAACGTATGACGTCATGTAGTTTTGCGTTATAACGGATGACGTTACGCAGTATTACGTTATAACGTATGATGTTATGGAGTATTACGTTATAACGTATGACGTCATGTGGCATTACTTTACTACGAATAACGTTATATTGTGTTACTTTATAACGTATGGCGTTATGTAGTGTTACGTTATAACGTATGATGTTATGGAGTATTACGTTATAACGTATGACGTTATGTATTATTACGATATAACGTAATACGTTATGCAGAATTAGGTTATAACGTATGACGTTATGGAGTATTACGTTATAACGTATGACGTCATGTGGTATTACTTTACTACGAATAACGTTATATTGTGTTACTTTATAACGTATGACGTTACGCAGTATTACGTTATAACGTATGATGTTATGGAGTATTACGTTATAACGTATGCCGTCATGTAGTATTACGTTATAACATATGACGTCATGTACTATTACGATATAACGTACAACGTTATATAGAATTACGATATAACGCACAACGTTATATCGCATTACGTTATAACGTATCATGTAATGTAGTATTACGTTACAACGTATGACGTTACGCAGTATTACGTTATAACGTATGATGTTATGGAGTATTACGTTATAACGTATGACGTCATGTGGTATTACTTTACTACGAATAACGTTATATTGTGTTACTTTATAACGTATGGCGTTATGTAGTGTTACGTTATAACGTATGACGTCGTGTAGTATTAGGTTATAACGTATGACGTTATGTATTATTACGATACAACGTAATACGTTATGCAGTATTAGGTTATAACGTATGACGTTATGTAGTTTTGCGTTATAACGTATGACGTTACGCAGTATTACGATATAACGTATGATGTTATGGAGTATTAAGTTATAACGTATGACGTCATGTGGTATTACTTTACTACGAATAACGTTATATTGTGTTACTTTATAACGTATGGCGTTATGTAGTGTTACGTTATAACGTATGACGTCGTGTAGTATTACGTTATATCGTATGACGTTATGTATTATTACGATACAACGTAATACGTTATGCAGTATTAGGTTATAACGTATGACGTCATGTAGTTTTGCGTTATAACGGATGACGTCGTGTAGTATTACATTATAACATATGACGTCATGTTGTATTACGATATTACGAATAACGTTATATTGTGTTACTTTATGTAGTATGACTTATGTAGTATGACGTGATGTAGTATTACCTTATAATGTATGACGTTATGTAGTGTTACGTTATAACGTATGACGTCGTGTAGTTTTGCGTTATAACGTATGACGTTACGACGTATTACGTTATAACGTATGATGTTATGGAGTATTACGTTATAACGTATGACGTCGTGTAGTATTACGTTATAACGTATGACGTTATGTTCTATTACGATATAACGTATGACGTTATGTATTATTACGATATAACGTATGACGTTCTGTAGTATTACGTTATAACGTATGACGTCATGTGGTATTACTTTACTACGAATATCGTAATAATGTGTTACTTTATGACGTATGCCGTCATGTAGTATTACGCTATAACATATGACGTCATGTAGAATTACGTTATAACGTATGACGTTATGTTCTATTACGATATAACGTATGACGTTATGTATTATTACGATATAACGTATGACGTTCTGTAGTATTAGGTTATAACGTATGACGTAATGTTGTTTCACGTTATAACGTATGACGTTATGTAGTATTACGTTATTACGAATAACGTTATATAGTGTTTCCTTTATAACGTATGACATTTTGTTGTATTACGTTATAACGTATAAAGACATGTAGTATTACGTTGTAACATATGACGTCATGTAGTATTACGTTATAACATATGACGTCATGTAGTATTACGATATAACGTACAACGTTATATAGAATGACGATATAACGCACAACGTTATGTCGTATTACGTTATAACGTATCATGTCATGTAGTATTACGTTATAACGTATGTCGTTATGGAGTATTACATTATAACGTATGACGTCATGTGGTATTACGTTATTACGAATATCGTATTAATGTGTTACTTTATGACGTACGACGTCATGTAGTATTACTTTATGACGTATGACGTCATGTAGTATTACGTTATAACATATGACGTCATGTAGTATTACGATATAACGTACAACGTTGCATAGAATTACGATATAACGCACAACGTTATGTCGTATTACGTTATAACGTATCATGTCATGTAGTATTACGTTATAACGTATGACGTTATGGAGTATTACGTTATAACGTATGATGTCATGTGGTATTACTTTACTACGAAGAACGTTATATTTTGTTACTTTATAACGTATGGCGTTATGTAGTGTTACGTTATAACGTATGACGTCGTGTAGTATTACGTTATAACGTATGACGTTATGGAGCACTACGTTATAACGTATGACGTCATGTGGTATTACGTTATTACGAATATCGTAATATTGTGTTACGTTATAACGTATGACGTCGTGTAGTATTACGTTATAACGTATGACGTTATGGAGCACTACGTTATAACGTATGACGCCATGCAGTATTAGGTTATAACGTATGACGTCATGTAATATTACGTTATAACGTATGGCGTTATGTAGTATTACGATATAACGTATGACGTCATGTGGTATTACGTTATTGCTTATAACGGTATATTGTGTTACTTTATGACGTATGACGTCATGTGGTATTACGTCATAACGTGAGACTTTATGAAATATTACGTTATTCCGTATAACGTTATATAGTGTTACTTTATGAAGCATGACGTTATGTTGTATTACGTTATAACGTATGCCGTCATGTAGAATTAGGATATAACTTATTACGTTATGTAGTATTACGTTATTACGACTAACATTATATAGTGATACTTTATAACGTATGACCTTATGTTGTGTTACGTTATAACATATGACGTCATGTAGTATTACGGTATAACGTACAACGTTGCATAGAATTACGATATAACGCACAACGTTATGTCGTATTACGTTATAACGTATCATGTCATGTAGTATTACGTTATAACGTATGACGTTATGGAGTATTACGATATAACGTAATACGTTATGCAGTATTGGGTTATAACGTATGACGTCATGTAGTTTTGCGTTATAACGTATGACGTTACGCAGTATTACGTTATAACGTATGATGTTATGGAGTATTACGTTATAACGTATGACGTCATGTGGTATTGCTTTATTACGAATAACATTATATTGTGTTACTTTATGTAGTATGACTTATGTAGTATGGCGTGATGTAGTATTACTTTATAATGTATGACGTTATGTAGCATTACGGTATTACGAGTAACGTTGTATTGTGTTACTTTATAACGTATGACGTTATGTAGTGTTACGTTATAACGAATGACGTCGTGTAGTATTACGTTATAACGTATGACGTCATGTTGTATTACGATATTACGAATAACGTTATATTGTGATACTTTATGTAGTATGACTTATGTAGTATGACGTGATGTAGTATTACCTTATAATGTATGACGTTATGTAGTGTTACGTTATAACGTATGACGTCGTGTAGTATTACATTATAACATATGACGTCATGTACTATTACGATATAACGTACAACGTTATATAGAATTACGATATAACGCACAACGTTATGTCGTATTACGTTATAACGTATCATGTCATGTAGTATTACGTTATAACGTATGACGGTATGAAGTATTACGTTATTCCGTATAACGTTATATAGTGTTACTTTATGAAGTATGACGCCATGTAGTATTACGTTATAACATATGACGTCATGTAGTATTAAGATATAACGTATGACGTCATGTGGTATTACGTTATTACGAATAACGTTATATTGTGTTACTTTATGTAGTATGACTTATGTAGTATGACGTGATGTAGTATTACCTTATAATGTATGACGTTATGTAGTGTTACGTTATAACGTATGACGTCGTGTAGTATTACATTATAACATATGACGTCATGTACTATTACGATATAACGTACAACGTTATATAGAATTACGATATAACGCACAACGTTATGTCGTATTACGTTATAACGTATCATGTCATGTAGTATTACGTTATAACGTATGACGTTACGACGTATTACGTTATAACGTATGATGTTATGGAGTATTACGTTATAACGTATTATGTTCTGGAGTATTACGTTATAACGTATGACATCATGTGGTATTACTTTACTACGAATAACGTTATATTGTGTTACTTTATAACGTATGGCGTTATGTAGTGTTACGTTATATCGTATGACGTCGTGTAGTATTACGTTATAACGTATGACGTTATGTATTATTACGATATAAAGTAATACGTTATGCAGTATTAGGTTATAACGTATGACGTCATGTAGTTTTGCATTATAACGTATGACGTTACGCAGTATTACGTTACAACGTATGATGTTATGGAGTATTACGTTATAACGTATGACGTCATGTGGTATTACTTTACTACGAATAACGTTATATTGCGTTACTTTATAACGTATGGCGTTATGTAGTGTTACGTTATAACGTATGACGTCGTGTAGTATTACGTTATAACGTATGACGTTATGTATTATTACGATATAACGTAATACGTTATGCAGAATTAGGTTATAACGTATGACGTTATGGAGAATTACGTTATAACGTATGACGTCATGTGGTATTACTTTACTACGAATAACGTAATATTGTGTTACTTTATAACGTATGGCGTTATGTAGTGTTACGTTATAAAGTATGACGTCGTGTAGTATTACGTTATAACGTATGACGTTATGTATTATTACGATATAACGAAATACGTTATGCAATATTAGGTTATAACGTATGACGTTACGCAGTATTACGTTATAACGTATGATGTTATGGAGTATTACGTTATAACGTATGCCGTCATGTAGTATTACGTTATAACATATGACGTCATGTACTATTACGATATAACGTACAACGTTATATAGAATTACGATATAACGAACAACGTTATGTCGTATTACGTTATAACGTATCATGTCATGTAGTATTACGTTACAACGTATGACGTTACGCAGTATTACGTTATAACGTATGATGTTATGGAGTATTACGTTATAACGTATGACGTCATGTGGTATTACTTTACTACGAATAACGTTATATTGTGTTACTTTATAACGTATGGCGTTATGTAGTGTTACGTTATAACGTATGACGTCGTGTAGTATTAGGTTGTAACGTATGACGTCGTGTAGTATTAGGTTATAACGTATGACGTTATGTATTATTACGATACAACGTAATATGTTATGCAGTATTAGGTTATAACGTATGACGTCATGTAGTTTTGCGTTATAACGGATGACGTTACGCAGTATTACGTTATAACGTATGATGTTATGGAGTATTACGTTATAACGTATGACGTCATGTGGCATTACTTTACTACGAATAACGTTATATTGTGTTACTTTATAACGTATGGCGTTATGTAGTGTTACGTTATAACGTATGATGTTATGGAGTATTACGTTATAACGTATGACGTTATGTATTCTTACGATATAACGTAATACGTTATGCAGAATTAGGTTATAACGTATGACGTTATGGAGTATTACGTTATAACGTATGACGTCATGTGGTATTACTTTACTACGAATAACGTTATATTGTGTTACTTCATAACGTATGGCGTTATGTAGTGTTACGTTATAACGTATGACGTCGTGTAGTATTACGTTATAACGTATGACGTTATGTATTATTACGATATAACGTAATACGTTATGCAATATTAGGTTATAACGTATGACGTTACGCAGTATTACGTTATAACGTATGATGTTATGGAGTATTACGTTATAACGTATGCCGTCATGTAGTATTACGTTATAACATATGACGTCATGTACTATTACGATATAACGTACAACGTTATATAGAATTACGATATAACGCACAACGTTATATCGTATTACGTTATAACGTATCATGTAATGTAGTATTACGTTACAACGTATGACGTTACGCAGTATTACGTTATAACGTATGATGTTATGGAGTATTACGTTATAACGTATGACGTCATGTGGTATTACTTTACTACGAATAACGTTATATTGTGTTACTTTATAACGTATGGCGTTATGTAGTGTTACGTTATAACGTATGACGTCGTGTAGTATTAGGTTATAACGTATGACGTTATGTATTATTACGATACAGCGTAATACGTTATGCAGTATTAGGTTATAACGTATGACGTCATGTAGTTTTGCGTTATAACGTATGACGTTACGCAGTATTACGTTATAACGTATGACGTTATGTATTATTACGATATAACGAAATACGTTATGCAATATTAGGTTATAACGTATGACGTTACGCAGTATTACGTTATAACGTATGATGTTATGGAGTATTACGTTATAACGTATGCCGTCATGTAGTATTACGTTATAACATATGACGTCATGTACTATTACGATATAACGTACAACGTTATATAGAATTACGATATAACGAACAACGTTATGTCGTATTACGTTATAACGTATCATGTCATGTAGTATTACGTTACAACGTATGACGTTACGCAGTATTACGTTATAACGTATGATGTTATGGAGTATTACGTTATAACGTATGACGTCATGTGGTATTACTTTACTACGAATAACGTTATATTGTGTTACTTTATAACGTATGGCGTTATGTAGTGTTACGTTATAACGTATGACGTCGTGTAGTATTCGGTCATAACGTATGACGTCGTGTAGTATTAGGTTATAACGTATGACGTTATGTATTATTACGATACAACGTAATACGTTATGCAGTATTAGTTTATAACGTATGACGTCATGTAGTTTTGCGTTATAACGGATGACGTTACGCAGTATTACGTTATAACGTATGATGTTATGGAGTATTACGTTATAACGTATGACGTCATGTGGCATTACTTTACTACGAATAACGTTATATTGTGTTACTTTATCACGTATGACGTCATGTGGTATTACGTTATTACGAATATCGTATTAATGTGTTACTTTATGACGTACGACGTCATGTAGTATTACTTTATGACGTATGACGTCATGTAGTATTACGTTATAACATATGACGTCATGTAGTATTACGATATAACGTACAACGTTGCATAGAATTACGATATAACGCACAACGTTATGTCGTATTACGTTATAACGTATCATGTCATGTAGTATTACGTTATAACGTATGACGTTATGGAGTATTACGTTATAACGTATGACGTCATGTGGTATTACTTTACTACGAAGAACGTTATATTTTGTTACTTTATAACGTATGGCGTTATGTAGTGTTACGTTATAACGTATGACGTCGTGTAGTATTACGTTATAACGTATGACGTTATGGAGCACTACGTTATAACGTATGACGTCATGTGGTATTACGTTATTACGAATATCGTAATATTGTGTTACGTTATAACGTATGACGTCGTGTAGTATTACGTTATAACGTATGACGTTATGGAGCACTACGTTATAACGTATGACGCCATGCAGTATTAGGTTATAACGTATGACGTCATGTAATATTACGTTATAACGTATGGCGTTATGTAGTATTACGATATAACGTATGACGTCATGTGGTATTACGTTATTGCTTATAACGGTATATTGTGTTACTTTATGACGTATGACGTCATGTAGTATTACGTCATAACGTGAGACTTTATGAAATATTACGTTATTCCGTATAACGTTATATAGTGTTACTTTATGAAGCATGACGTTATGTTGTATTACGTTATAACGTATGCCGTCATGTAGAATTAGGATATAACTTATTACGTTATGTAGTATTACGTTATTACGACTAACATTATATAGTGATACTTTATAACGTATGACCTTATGTTGTGTTACGTTATAACATATGACGTCATGTAGTATTACGGTATAACGTACAACGTTGCATAGAATTACGATATAACGCACAACGTTATGTCGTATTACGTTATAACGTATCATGTCATGTAGTATTACGTTATAACGTATGACGTTATGGAGTATTACGATATAACGTAATACGTTATGCAGTATTGGGTTATAACGTATGACGTCATGTAGTTTTGCGTTATAACGTATGACGTTACGCAGTATTACGTTATAACGTATGATGTTATGGAGTATTACGTTATAACGTATGACGTCATGTGGTATTGCTTTATTACGAATAACATTATATTGTGTTACTTTATGTAGTATGACTTATGTAGTATGGCGTGATGTAGTATTACTTTATAATGTATGACGTTATGTAGCATTACGGTATTACGAGTAACGTTGTATTGTGTTACTTTATAACGTATGACGTTATGTAGTGTTACGTTATAACGAATGACGTCGTGTAGTATTACGTTATAACGTATGACGTCATGTTGTATTACGATATTACGAATAACGTTATATTGTGATACTTTATGTAGTATGACTTATGTAGTATGACGTGATGTAGTATTACCTTATAATGTATGACGTTATGTAGTGTTACGTTATAACGTATGACGTCGTGTAGTATTACATTATAACATATGACGTCATGTACTATTACGATATAACGTACAACGTTATATAGAATTACGATATAACGCACAACGTTATGTCGTATTACGTTATAACGTATCATGTCATGTAGTATTACGTTATAACGTATGACGGTATGAAGTATTACGTTATTCCGTATAACGTTATATAGTGTTACTTTATGAAGTATGACGTCATGTAGTATTACGTTATAACATATGACGTCATGTAGTATTAAGATATAACGTATGACGTCATGTGGTATTACGTTATTACGAATAACGTTATATTGTGTTACTTTATGTAGTATGACTTATGTAGTATGACGTGATGTAGTATTACCTTATAATGTATGACGTTATGTAGTGTTACGTTATAACGTATGACGTCGTGTAGTATTACATTATAACATATGACGTCATGTACTATTACGATATAACGTACAACGTTATATAGAATTACGATATAACGCACAACGTTATGTCGTATTACGTTATAACGTATCATGTCATGTAGTATTACGTTATAACGTATGACGTTACGACGTATTACGTTATAACGTATGATGTTATGGAGTATTACGTTATAACGTATTATGTTCTGGAGTATTACGTTATAACGTATGACATCATGTGGTATTACTTTACTACGAATAACGTTATATTGTGTTACTTTATAACGTATGGCGTTATGTAGTGTTACGTTATATCGTATGACGTCGTGTAGTATTACGTTATAACGTATGACGTTATGTATTATTACGATATAAAGTAATACGTTATGCAGTATTAGGTTATAACGTATGACGTCATGTAGTTTTGCGTTATAACGTATGACGTTACGCAGTATTACGTTATAACGTATGATGTTATGGAGTATTACGTTATAACGTATGACGTCATGTGGTATTACTTTACTACGAATAACGTTATATTGCGTTACTTTATAACGTATGGCGTCATGTAGTGTTACGTTATAACGTATGACGTCGTGTAGTATTACGTTATAACGTATGACGTTATGTATTATTACGATATAACGTAATACGTTATGCAGAATTAGGTTATAACGTATGACGTTATGGAGTATTACGTTATAACGTATGACGTCATGTGGTATTACTTTACTACGAATAACGTAATATTGTGATACTTTATAACGTACGGCGTTATGTAGTGTTACGTTATAAAGTATGACGTCGTGTAGTATTACGTTATAACGTATGACGTTCTGTATTATTACGATATAACGTAATACGTTATGCAATATTAGGTTATAACGTATGACGTTACGCAGTATTACGTTATAACGTATGATGTTATGGAGTATTACGTTATAACGTATGCCGTCATGTAGTATTACGTTATAACATATGACGTCATGTTGTATTACTTTACTACGAATAACGTTATATTGTGTTACTTTATAACGTATGGCGTTATGTAGTGTTACGTTATAACGTATGATGTTATGTATTATTACGATATAACGTAATACGTTATGCAATATTAGGTTATAACGTATGACGTTACGCAGTATTACGTTATAACGTATGATGTTATGGAGTATTACGTTTTAACGTATGCCGTCATGTAGTATTACGTTATAACATATGACGTCATGTACTATTACGATATAACGTACAACGTTATATAGAATTACGATATAACGCACAACGTTATGTCGTATTACGTTATAACGTATCATGTCATGTAGTATTACGTTACAACGTATGACGTTACGCAGTATTACGTTATAACGTATGATGTTATGGAGTATTACGTTATAACGTATGACGTCATGTGGTATTACTTTACTACGAATAACGTTATATTGTGTTACTTTATAACGTATGGCGTTATGTAGTGTTACGTTATAACGTAGGACGTCGTGTAGTATTAGGTTATAACGTATGACGTCGTGTAGTATTAGGTTATAACGTATGACGGTATGTATTATTACGATACAACGTAATACGTTATGCAGTATTAGGTTATAACGTATGACGTCATGTAGTTTTGCGTTATAACGGATGAAGTTACGCAGTATTACGTTATAACGTATGATGTTATGGAGTATTACGTTATAACGTATGACGTCATGTTGTATTACTTTACTACGAATAACGTTATATTGTGTTACTTTATAACGTATGGCGTTATGTAGTGTTACGTTATAACGTATGATGTTATGGAGTATTACGTTATAACGTATGACGTTATGTATTATTACGATATAACGTAATACGTTATGCAGAATTAGGTTATAACGTATGACGTTATGGAGTATTACGTTATAACGTATGACGTCATGTGGTATTACTTTACTACGAATAACGTTATATTGTGTAACTTTATAACGTATGGCGTTATGTAGTGTTACGTTATAACGTATGACGTCGTGTAGTATTACGTTATAACGTATGACGTTATGTATTATTACGATATAACGTAATACGTTATGCAATATTAGGTTATAACGTATGACGTTACGCAGTATTACGTTATAACGTATGATCTTATGGAATATTACGTTATAACGTATGCCGTCATGTAGTATTACGTTATAACATATGACGTCATGTACTATTACGATATAACGTACAACGTTATATAGAATTACGATATAACGCACAACGTTATATCGTATTACTTTATAACGTATCATGTAATGTAGTATTACGTTACAACGTATGACGTTACGCAGTATTACGTTATAACGTATGATGTTATGGAGTATTACGTTATAACGTATGACGTCATGTGGTATTACTTTACTACGAATAACGTTATATTGTGTTACTTTATAACGTATGGCGTTATGTAGTGTTACGTTATAACGCATGACGTCGTGTAGTATTAGGTTATAACGTATGACGTTATGTATTATTACGATACAACGTAATACGTTATGCAGTATTAGGTTATAACGTATGACGTTACGCAGTATTACGTTATAACGTATGATGTTATGGAGTATTACGTTATAACGTATGACGTCATGTGGTATTACTTTACTACGAATAACGTTATATTGTGTTACTTTATAACGTATGGAGTTATGTAGTGTTACGTTATAACGTATGACGTCGTGTAGTATTAGGTTATAACGTATGACGTTATGTATCATTACGATACAACGTAATACGTTATGCAGTATTAGGTTATAACGTATGACGTCATGTAGTTTTGCGTTATAACGTATGACGTTACGCTGTATTACGTTATAACGTATGATGTTATGGAGTATTAAGTTATAACGTATGACGTCATGTGGTATTACTTTACTACGAATAACGTTATATTGTGTTACTTTATTACGTATGACGTCATGTAGTATTACTTTATGACGTATGACGTCATGTAGTATTATTTTATGACGTATGACGTCATGTAGTATTAGGCTATAACGTATGACGTTATGTATTATTACGATATAACGTATGACGCCATGTAGTATTACGTTATAACATATGACGTCATGTAGTGTTACGATATAACGTATGACGTCATGTGGTATTACGTTATTACGAATAACGTTATATTGTGTTACTTTATGTAGTATGACTTATGTAGTATGACGTGATGTAGTATTACCTTATAATGTATGACGTTATGTAGTGTTACGATATAACGTATGACGTCATGTAGTAATACGTTATAACGTATGCCGTCATTTAGTATTTCGTTATAACATATGACGTCATGTACTATTACGATATAACGTACAACGTTATATAGAATTACGGTATAACGCACAACGTTATGTCGTATTACGTTATAACGTATCATGTCATGTAGTATTACGTTATAACGTATGACGATACGACGTATTACGTTATAACGTATGATGTTATGGAGTATTACGTTATAACGTATGACGTCATGTGGTATTACTTTACTACGAATAACGTTATATTGTGTTACTTTATAACGTATGGCGTTATTTAGTTTTACGTTATATCGTATGACGTCGTGTAGTATTACGTTATAACGTATGACGTTATGTATTATTACGATATAAAGTAATACGTTATGCAGTATTACGTTATAACGTATGATGTTATGGAGTATTACGTTATAACGTATGCCGTCATGTAGTATTACGTTATAACGTATGACGTTATGGAGTATGACGTTATAACGTATGACGTCATGTGGTATTACGTTATTACGAATATCGTTACATTGTGTTACGTTATAACGTATTTAGTAGTGTAGTTTTACGTTATAACGTATGCCGTCATGTAGTATTACGTTATAACATAAGACGTCATGTAGTATTACGTTATAACGTATGACGTTATGTTCTATTACGATATAACGTATGACGTTATGTATTATTACGATATAACGTATGTCGTTATGGAGTATTACATTATAACGTATGACGTCATGTGGTATTACGTTATTACGAATATCGTAATAATGTGTTACTTTATCAGGTATGACGTCGTGTAGTATTACTTCATGACTTATGACGTCATGTGGTATTACTTTACTACGAATAACGTTATATTGTGTTACTTCATAACGTATGGCGTTATGTAGTGTTACGTTATAACGTATGACGTCGTGTAGTATTACGTTACAACGTATGACGTTATGTATTATTACGATATAACGTAATACGTTATGCAGTATTAGGTTATAACGTATGACGTTACGCAGTATTACGTTATAACGTATGACGTTATGTTCTATTACGATATAACGTATGACGTTATGTTCTATTACGATATAACGTATGACGTTATGTATTATTACGATATAACGTATGTCGTTATGGAGTATTACATTATAACGTATGACGTCATGTGGTATTACGTTATTACGAATATCGTAATAATGTGTTACTTTATCACGTATGACGTCATGTAGTATTACGTTATTACGAATATCGTAATAATGTGTTACTTTATCACGTATGACGTCATGTAGTATTACTTCATGACGTATGACGTCATGTAGTATTACGTTATAACATATGACGTCATATAGTATTACGATATAACGTACAACGTTGCATAGAATTACGATATAACGCACAACGTTATGTCGTATTACGTTATAACGTATCATGTCATGTAGTATTACGTTATAACGTATGACGTTATGGAGTATTACGTTATAACGTATGTCGTCATGTGGTATTACTTTACTACGAAGAACGTTATATTTTGTTACTTCATAACTTATGGCGTTATGTAGTGTTACGTTATAACGTATGACGTCGTGTAGTATTACGTTATAACGTATGACGTTATGGAGTATTACGTTATAACGTATGACCTCATGTGGTATTACGTTATTACGAATATCGTTACATTGTGTTACGTTATAACGTAATTAGTCGTGTAGTATTACGTTATAACGTATGACGTTATGTATTATTACGATATAACGTAATACGTTATGCAGTATTGGGTTATAACGTATGACGTCATGTAGTTTTGCGTTATAACGTATGACGTTACGCAGTATTACGTTATAACGTATGACGTTATGGAGTATTACGTTATAACGTATGACCTCATGTGGTATTACGTTATTACGAATATCGTTACATTGTGTTACGTTATAACGTAATTAGTCGTGTAGTATTACGTTATAACGTATGACGTTATGTATTATTACGATATAACGTAATACGTTATGCAGTATTGGGTTATAACGTATGACGTCATGTAGTTTTGCGTTATAACGTATGACGTTACGCAGTATTACGTTATAACGTATGATGTTATGGAGTATTACGTTATAACGTATGATGTCATGTGGTATTACGTTATTACGAATAACGTTATATTGTGTTACTTTCTGTAGTATGACTTATGTAGTATGACGTGATGTAGCATTACTTTGTAATGTATGACGTTATGTAGCATTACGGTATTACGAATAACGTTGTATTGTGTTACTTTATAACGTATGACGTTATGTAGTGTTACGTTATAACGTCTGACGTCGTGTAGAATTACGTTATAACGTATGACGTCATGTTGTATTACGATATTACGAATAACGTTATATTGTGTTACTTTATGTAGTATGACTTATGTAGTATGACGTGATGTAGTATTACCTTATAATGTATGACGTTATGTAGTGTTACGTTATAACGTATGACGTCGTGTAGTATTACATTATAACATATGACGTCATGTACTATTACGTACAACGTTATATAGAATTACGATATAACGCACAACGTTATGTCGTATTACGTTATAACGTATCATGTCATGTAGTATTACGTTATAACGTATGACGGTATGAAGTATTACGTTATTCCGTATAACGTTATATAGTGTTACTTTATGAAGTATGACGCCATGTAGTATTACGTTATAACATATGACGTCATGTAGTATTAAGATATAACGTATGACGTCATGTGGTATTACGTTATTACGAATAACGTTATATTGTGTTACTTTATGTAGTATGACTTATGTAGTATGACGTGATGTAGTATTACCTTATAATGTATGACGTTATGTAGTGTTACGTTATAACGTATGACGTCGTGTAGTATTACATTATAACATATGACGTCATGTACTATTACGATATAACGTACAACGTTATATAGAATTACGATATAACGCACAACGTTATGTCGTATTACGTTATAACGTATCATGTCATGTAGTATTACGTTATAACGTATGACGTTACGACGTATTACGTTATAACGTATGATGTTATGGAGTATTACGTTATAACGTATGATGTTATGGAGTATTACGTTATAACGAATGACATCATGTGGTATTACTTTACTACGAATAACGTTATATTGTGTTACTTTATAACGTATGGCGTTATGTAGTGTTACGTTATAACGTATGACGTCGTGTAGTATTAGGTTATAACGTATGACGTCGTGTAGTATTAGGTTATAACGTATGACGGTATGTATTATTACGATACAACGTAATACGTTATGCAGTATTAGGTTATAACGTATGACGTCATGTAGTTTTGCGTTATAACGGATGAAGTTACGCAGTATTACGTTATAACGTATGATGTTATGGAGTATTACGTTATAACGTATGACGTCATGTTGTATTACTTTACTACGAATAACGTTATATTGTGTTACTTTATAACGTATGGCGTTATGTAGTGTTACGTTATAACGTATGATGTTATGGAGTATTACGTTATAACGTATGACGTCATGTGGTATTACTTTACTACGAATAACGTTATATTGTGTAACTTTATAACGTATGGCGTTATGTAGTGTTACGTTATAACGTATGACGTCGTGTAGTATTACGTTATAACGTATGACGTTATGTATTATTACGATATAACGTAATACGTTATGCAATATTAGGTTATAACGTATGACGTTACGCAGTATTACGTTATAACGTATGATCTTATGGAGTATTACGTTATAACGTATGCCGTCATGTAGTATTACGTTATAACATATGACGTCATGTACTATTACGATATAACGTACAACGTTATATAGAATTACGATATAACGCACAACGTTATATCGTATTACGTTATAACGTATCATGTAATGTAGTATTACGTTACAACGTATGACGTTACGCAGTATTACGTTATAACGTATGATGTTATGGAGTATTACGTTATAACGTATGACGTCATGTGGTATTACTTTACTACGAATAACGTTATATTGTGTTACTTTATAACGTATGGCGTTATGTAGTGTTACGTTATAACGCATGACGTCGTGTAGTATTAGGTTATAACGTATGACGTTATGTATTATTACGATACAACGTAATACGTTATGCAGTATTAGGTTATAACGTATGACGTTACGCAGTATTACGTTATAACGTATGATGTTATGGAGTATTACGTTATAACGTATGACGTCATGTGGTATTACTTTACTACGAATAACGTTATATTGTGTTACTTTATAACGTATGGCGTTATGTTGTGTTACGTTATAACGTATGACGTCGTGTAGTATTAGGTTATAACGTATGACGTTATGTATCATTACGATACAACGTAATACGTTATGCAGTATTAGGTTATAACGTATGACGTCATGTAGTTTTGCGTTATAACGTATGACGTTACGCAGTATTACGTTATAACGTATGATGTTATGGAGTATTAAGTTATAACGTATGACGTCATGTGGTATTACTTTACTACGAATAACGTTATATTGTGTTACTTTATGACGTATGACGTCATGTACTATTACTTTATGACGTATGACGTCATGTAGTATTATTTTATGACGTACGACGTCATGTAGTATTAGGCTATAACGTATGACGTTATGTATTATTACGATATAACGTATGACGCCATGTAGTATTACGTTATAACATATGACGTCATGTAGTATTACGATATAACGTATGACGTCATGTGGTATTACGTTATTACGAATAACGTTATATTGTGTTACTTTATGTAGTATGACTTATGTAGTATGACGTGATGTAGTATTACCTTATAATGTATGACGTTATGTAGTGTTACGATATAACGTATGACGTCATGTAGTAATACGTTATAACGTATGCCGTCATTTAGTATTTCGTTATAACATATGACGTCATGTACTATTACGATATAACGTACAACGTTATATAGAATTACGATATAACGCACAACGTTATGTCGTATTACGTTATAACGTATCATGTCATGTAGTATTACGTTATAACGTATGACGATACGACGTATTACGTTATAACGTATGATGTTATGGAGTATTACGTTATAACGTATGACGTCATGTGGTATTACTTTACTACGAATAACGTTATATTATGTTACTTTATAACGTATGGCGTTATTTAGTTTTACGTTATATCGTATGACGTCGTGTAGTATTACGTTATAACGTATGACGTTATGTATTATTACGATATAAAGTAATACGTTATGCAGTATTACGTTATAACGTATGATGTTATGGAGTATTACGTTATAACGTATGCCGTCATGTAGTATTACGTTATAACGTATGACGTTATGGAGTATGACGTTATAACGTATGACGTCATGTGGTATTACGTTATTACGAATATCGTTACATTGTGTTACGTTATAACGTATTTAGTAGTGTAGTTTTACGTTATAACGTATGCCGTCATGTAGTATTACGTTATAACATAAGACGTCATGTAGTAGTACGTTATAACGTATGACGTTATGTTCTATTACGATATAACGTATGACGTTATGTATTATTACGATATAACGTATGTCGTTATGGAGTATTACATTATAACGTATGACGTCATGTGGTATTACGTTATTACGAATATCGTAATAATGTGTTACTTTATCAGGTATGACGTCGTGTAGTATTACTTCATGACTTATGACGTCATGTGGTATTACTTTACTACGAATAACGTTATATTGTGTTACTTTATAACGTATGGCGTTATGTAGTGTTACGTTATAACGTATGACGTCGTGTAGTATTACGTTACAACGTATGACGTTATGTATTATTACCATATAACGTAATACGTTATGCAGTATTAGGTTATAACGTATGACGTTACGCAGTATTACGTTATAACGTATGACGTTATGTTCTATTACGATATAACGTATGACGTTATGTTCTATTACGATATAACGTATGACGTTATGTATTATTACGATATAACGTATGTCGTTATGGAGTATTACATTATAACGTATGACGTCATGTGGTATTACGTTATTACGAATATCGTAATAATGTGTTACTTTATCACGTATGACGTCATGTAGTATTACGTTATTACGAATATCGTAATAATGTGTTACTTTATCACGTATGACGTCATGTAGTATTACTTCATGACGTATGACGTCATGTAGTATTACGTTATAACATATGACGTCATGTAGTATTACGATATAACGTACAACGTTGCATAGAATTACGATATAACGCACAACGTTATGTCGTATTACGTTATAACGTATCATGTCATGTAGTATTACGTTATAACGTATGACGTTATGGAGTATTACGTTATAACGTATGTTGTCATGTGGTATTACTTTACTACGAAGAACGTTATATTTTGTTACTTCATAACTTATGGCGTTATGTAGTGTTACGTTATAACGTATGACGTCGTGTAGTATTACGTTATAACGTATGACGTTATGGAGTATTACGTTATAACGTATGACCTCATGTGGTATTACGTTATTACGAATATCGTTACATTGTGTTACGTTATAACGTAATTAGTCGTGTAGTATTACGTTATAACGTATGACGTTATGTATTATTACGATATAACGTAATACGTTATGCAGTATTGGGTTATAACGTATGACGTCATGTAGTTTTGCGTTATAACGTATGACGTTACGCAGTATTACGTTATAACGTATGATGTTATGGAGTATTACGTTATAACGTATGATGTCATGTGGTATTACGTTATTACGAATAACGTTATATTGTGTTACTTTCTGTAGTATGACTTATGTAGTATGACGTGATGTAGCATTACTTTGTAATGTATGACGTTATGCAGCATTACGGTATTACGAATAACGTTGTATTGTGTTACTTTATAACGTATGACGTTATGTAGTGTTACGTTATAACGTATGACGTCGTGTAGAATTACGTTATAACGTATGACGTCATGTTGTATTACGATATTACGAATAACGTTATATTGTGTTACTTTATGTAGTATGACTTATGTAGTATGACGTGATGTAGTATTACCTTATAATGTATGACGTTATGTAGTGTTACGTTATAACGTATGACGTCGTGTAGTATTACATTATAACATATGACGTCATGTACTATTACGATATAACGTACAACGTTATATAGAATTACGATATAACGCACAACGTTATGTCGTATTACGTTATAACGTATCATGTCATGTAGTATTACGTTATAACGTATGACGGTATGAAGTATTACGTTATTCCGTATAACGTTATATAGTGTTACTTTATGAAGTATGACGCCATGTAGTATTACGTTATAACATATGACGTCATGTAGTATTAAGATATAACGTATGACGTCATGTGGTATTACGTTATTACGAATAACGTTATATTGTGTTACTTTATGTAGTATGACTTATGTAGTATGACGTGATGTAGTATTACCTTATAATGTATGACGCTATGTAGTGTTACGTTATAACGTATGACGTCGTGTAGTATTACATTATAACATATGACGTCATGTACTATTACGATATAACGTACAACGTTATATAGAATTACGATATAACGCACAACGTTATGTCGTATTACGTTATAACGTATCATGTCATGTAGTATTACGTTATAACGTATGACGTTACGACGTATTACGTTATAACGTATGATGTTATGGAGTATTACGTTATAACGTATGATGTTATGGAGTATTACGTTATAACGAATGACATCATGTGGTATTACTTTACTACGAATAACGTTATATTGTGTTACTTTATAACGTATGGCGTTATGTAGTGTTACGTTATATCGTATGACGTCGTGTAGTATTACGCTATAACGTATGACGTTATGTATTATTACGATATAAAGTAATACGTTATGCAGTATTAGGTTATAACGTATGACGTCATGTAGTTTTGCGTTATAACGTATGACGTTACGCAGTATTACGTTATAACGTATGATGTTATGGAGTATTACGTTATAACGTATGACGTCATGTGGTATTACTTTACTACGAATAACGTTATATTGCGTTACTTTATAACGTATGGCGTTATGTAGTGTTACGTTATTACGTATGACGTCGTGTAGTATTACGTTATAACGTATGACGTTATGTATTATTACGATATAACGTAATACGTTATGCAGAATTAGGTTATAACGTATGGCGTTATGTTGTATTACGATATAACGTATGACGTCATGTAATATTACGTTATAACGTATGGCGTTATGTTGTATTACGATATAACGTATGACGTCATGTGGTATTACGTTATTGCTAATAACGGTATATTGTGTTACTTTATGACGTATGACATCATGTAGTATTACGATATAACGTACAACGTTACATAGAATTACAATGTAACGCACAACGTTATGTCGTATTACGTTATAACGTATCATGTCATGTAGTATTACGTTATAACGTATGACGTTATGGAGTATTACGTTGTAACGTATGATGTCATGTGGTATGAGGTTATCACGAATATCGTAATATTGTGTTACTTTATGACGTATGACGTCATGTAGTATTACTTTATGTCGTATGACCTTATGTTGTGTTACGTTATAACATATGACGTCATGTAGTAATACGATATAACGTACAACGTTGCATAGAATTACGATATAACGCACAACGTTATGTCGTATTAGGTTATAACGTATCATGTCATGTAGTATTACGTTATAACGTATGACGTTATGGAGTATTACGATATAACGTAATACGTTATGCAGTATTGGGATATAACGTATGACGTCATGTAGTTTTGCGTTATAACGTATGACGTTACGCAGTATTACGTTATAACGTATGATGTTATGGAGTATTACGCTATAACGTATGACGTCATGTGGTATTGCTTTATTACGAATAACATTATATTGTGTTACTTTATGTAGTATGACTTATGTAGTATGACGTGATGTAGTATTACTTTATAATGTATGACGTTATGTAGCATTACGGTATTTCGAGTAACGTTGTATTGTGTTACTTTATAACGTATGACGTTATGTAGTGTTACGTTATAACGTATGACGTCGTGTAGTATTACGTTATAACGTATGACGTCATGTAGTATTACGATATAACGTATGACGTTATGTATTATTACGATATAGCGTACAACGTTATATAGAATTACGATATAACGCAAAACGTTATGTCGTATTACGTTATAACGTATCATGTCATGTAGTATTACGTTATAACGTATGACGTTATGGAGTATTACGATATAACGTAATACGTTATGCAGTATTGGGTTATAACGTATGACGTCATGTAGTTATGCGTTATAACGTATCACGTTACGACGTATTACGTTATAACGTATGATGTTATGGAGTATTACGTTATAACGTATGACGTCGTGTAGTATTACGTTATAACGTATGACGTTATGTTCTATTACGATATAACGTATGACGTTATGTATTATTACGATATAACGTATGACGTTCTGTAGTATTAGGTTATAACGTATGACGTAATGTTGTTTCACGTTATAACGTATGACGTTATGTAGTATTACGTTATTACGAATAACGTTATATTGTGTTTCCTTTATAACGTATGACATTTTGTTGTATTACGTTATAACGTATAAAGACATGTAGTATTACGTTGTAACATATGACGTCATGTAGTATTACGTTATAACTTATGCCGTCATGTAGTATTACGTTATAACATATGACGTCATGTAGTATTACGATATAACGTACAACGTTATATAGAATGACGATATAACGCACAACGTTATGTCGTATTACGTTATAACGTATCATGTCATGTAGTATTACGTTATAACGTATGTCGTTATGGAGTATTACATTATAACGTATGACGTCATGTGGTATTACGTTATTACGAATATCGTATTAATGTGTTACTTTATGACGTACGACGTCATGTAGTATTACTTCATGACGTATGACGTCATGTAGTATTACGTTATAACATATGACGTCATGTAGTATTACGATATAACGTACAACGTTGCATAGAATTACGATATAACGCACAACGTTATGTCGTATTACGTTATAACGTATCATGTCAGGTAGTATTACGTTATAACGTATGACGTTATGGAGTATTACGTTATAACGTATGACGTCATGTGGTATTACTTTACTACGAAGAACGTTATATTTTGTTACTTTATAACGTATGGCGTTATGTAGTGTTACGTTATAACGTATGACGTCGTGTAGTATTACGTTATAACGTATGACGTTATGGAGCACTACGTTATAACGTATGACGTCATGTGGTATTACGTTATTACGAATATCGTAATATTGTGTTACGTTATAACGTATGACGTCGTGTAGTATTACGTTATAACGTATGACGTTATGGAGCACTACGTTATAACGTATGACGCCATGCAGTATTAGGTTATAACGTATGACGTCATGTAATATTACGTTATAACGTATGGCGTTATGTAGTATTACGATATAACGTATGACGTCATGTGGTATTACGTTATTGCTTATAACGGTATATTGTGTTACTTTATGACGTATGACGTCATGTAGTATTACGTCATAACGTGAGACTTTATGAAATATTACGTTATTCCGTATAACGTTATATAGTGTTACTTTATGAAGCATGACGTTATGTTGTATTACGTTATAACGTATGCCGTCATGTAGAATTAGGATATAACTTATTACGTTATGTAGTATTACGTTATTACGACTAACATTATATAGTGATACTTTATAACGTATGACCTTATGTTGTGTTACGTTATAACATATGACGTCATGTAGTATTACGGTATAACGTACAACGTTATATAGAATTACGATATAACGCACAACGTTATGTCGTATTACGTTATAACGTATCATGTCATGTAGTATTACGTTATAACGTATGACGTTATGGAGTATTACGATATAACGTAATACGTTATGCAGTATTGGGTTATAACGTATGACGTCATGTAGTTTTGCGTTATAACGTATGACGTTACGCAGTATTACGTTATAACGTATGATGTTATGGAGTATTACGTTATAACGTATTATGTTCTGGAGTATTACGTTATAACGTATGACGTCATGTTGTATTACGATATTACGAATAACGTTATATTGTGTTACTTTATGTAGTATGACTTATGTAGTATGACGTGATGTAGTATTACCTTATAATGTATGACGTTATGTAGTGTTGCGTTATAACGTATGACGTCGTGTAGTATTACATTATAACATATGACGTCATGTACTATTACGATATAACGTACAACGTTATATAGAATTACGATATAACGCACAACGTTATGTCGTATTACGTTATAACGTATCATGTCATGTAGTATTACGTTATAACGTATGACGGTATGAAGTATTACGTTATTCCGTATAACGTTATATAGTGTTACTTTATGAAGTATGACGCCATGTAGTATTACGTTATAACGTATGACGTCATGTAGTATTACGATATAACGTATGACGTCATGTGGTATTACGTTATTACGAATAACGTTATATTGTGTTACTTTATGTAGTATGACTTATGTAGTATGACGTGATGTAGTATTACCTTATAATGTATGACGTTATGTAGTGTTACGTTATAACGTATGACGTCGTGTAGTATTACATTATAACATATGACGTCATGTACTATTACGATATAACGTACAACGTTATATAGAATTACGATATAACGCACAACGTTATGTCGTATTACGTTATAACGTATCATGTCATGTAGTATTACGTTATAACGTATGACGTTACGACGTATTACGTTATAACGTATGATGTTATGGAGTATTACGTTATAACGTATTATGTTCTGGAGTATTACGTTATAACGTATGACATCATGTGGTATTACTTTACTACGAATAACGTTATATTGTGTTACTTTATAACGTATGGCGTTATGTAGTGTTACGTTATATCGTATGACGTCGTGTAGTATTACGTTATAACGTATGACGTTATGTATTATTACGATATAAAGTAATACGTTATGCAGTATTAGGTTATAACGTATGACGTCATGTAGTTTTGCGTTATAACGTATGACGTTACGCAGTATTACGTTACAACGTATGATGTTATGGAGTATTACGTTATAACGTATGACGTCATGTGGTATTACTTTACTACGAATAACGTTATATTGCGTTACTTCATAACGTATGGCGTTATGTAGTGTTACGTTATAACGTATGACGTCGTGTAGTATTACGTTATAACGTATGACGTTATGTATTATTACGATATAACGTAATACGTTATGCAGAATTAGGTTATAACGTATGACGTTATGGAGAATTACGTTATAACGTATGACGTCATGTGGTATTACTTTACTACGAATAACGTAATATTGTGTTACTTTATAACGTATGGCGTTATGTAGTGTTACGTTATAAAGTATGACGTCGTGTAGTATTACGTTATAACGTATGACGTTATGTATTATTACGATATAACGAAATACGTTATGCAATATTAGGTTATAACGTATGACGTTACGCAGTATTACGTTATAACGTATGATGTTATGGAGTATTACGTTATAACGTATGCCGTCATGTAGTATTACGTTATAACATATGACGTCATGTACTATTACGATATAACGTACAACGTTATATAGAATTACGATATAACGAACAACGTTATGTCGTATTACGTTATAACGTATCATGTCATGTAGTATTACGTTACAACGTATGACGTTACGCAGTATTACGTTATAACGTATGATGTTATGGAGTATTACGTTATAACGTATGACGTCATGTGGCATTACTTTACTACGAATAACGTTATATTGTGTTACTTTATAACGTATGGCGTTATGTAGTGTTACGTTATAACGTTTGATGTTATGGAGTATTACGTTATAACGTATGACGTTATGTATTATTACGATATAACGTAATACGTTATGCAGAATTAGGTTATAACGTATGACGTTATGGAGTATTACGTTATAACGTATGACGTCATGTGGTATTACTTTACTACGAATAACGTTATATTGTGTTACTTTATAACGTATGGCGTTATGTAGTGTTACGTTATAACGTATGACGTCGTGTAGTATTACGTTATAACGTATGACGTTATGTATTATTACGATATAACGTAATACGTTATGCAATATTAGGTTATAACGTATGACGTTACGCAGTATTACGTTATAACGTATGATGTTATGGAGTATTACGTTATAACGTATGACGTCATGTGGCATTACTTTACTACGAATAACGTTATATTGTGTTACTTTATAACGTATGGCGTTATGTAGTGTTACGTTATAACGTATGATGTTATGGAGTATTACGTTATAACGTATGACGTTATGTATTATTACGATATAACGTAATACGTTATGCAGAATTAGGTTATAACGTATGACGTTATGGAGTATTACGTTATAACGTATGACGTCATGTGGTATTACTTTACTACGAATAACGTTATATTGTGTTACTTTATAACGTATGGCGTTATGTAGTGTTACGTTATAACGTATGACGTCGTGTAGTATTACGTTATAACGTATGACGTTATGTATTATTACGATATAACGTAATACGTTATGCAATATTAGGTTATAACGTATGACGTTACGCAGTATTACGTTATAACGTATGATGTTATGGAGTATTACGTTATAACGTATGCCGTCATGTAGTATTACGTTATAACATATGACGTCATGTACTATTACGATATAACGTACAACGTTATATAGAATTACGATATAACGCACAACGTTATATCGTATTACGTTATAACGTATCATGTAATGTAGTATTACGTTACAACGTATGACGTTACGCAGTATTACGTTATAACGTATGATGTTATGGAGTATTACGTTATAACGTATGACGTCATGTGGTATTACTTTACTACGAATAACGTTATATTGTGTTACTTTATAACGTATGGCGTTATGTAGTGTTACGTTATAACGTATGACGTCGTGTAGTATTAGGTTATAACGTATGACGTTATGTATTATTACGATACAACGTATGACGTTATGTATTATTACGATATAACGTACTACGTTATATAGAATTAGGATATAACGCACAACGTTATGTCGTATTACGTTATAACGTATCATGTAATGTAGTATTACGTTATAAAGTATGACGTTATGGAGTATTACGTTATAACGTATGAGGTCATGTGGTATTACGTTATCACGAATATCGTAATATTGTGTTACTTTATGACGTATGACGTCATGTAGTATTACTTTATGACGTATGACGTCATGTAGTACTACGTTATAACATATGACGTCATGTAGTATTACGATATAACGTACAACGTTGCATAGAATTACGATATAACGCACAACGTTATGTCGTATTAGGTTATAACGTATCATGTCATGTAGTATTACGTTATAACTTATGACGTTATGGAGTATTACGATATAACGTAATACGTTATGCAGTATTGGGTTATAACGTATGACGTCATGTAGTTTTGAGTTATAACGTATGACGTTACGCAGTATTACGTTATAACGTATGATGTTATGGAGTATTACGTTATAACGTATGACGTCATGTGGTATTGCTTTATTACGAATAACATTATATTGTGTTACTTTATGTAGTATGACTTATGTAGTATGACGTGATGTAGTATTACTTTATAATGTATGACGTTATGTAGCATTACGGTATTACGAGTAACGTTGTATTGTGTTACTTTATAACGTATGACGTTATGTAGTGTTACGTTATAACGTATGACGTTATGTATTATTACGATATAACGTATGACGTTATGTATTATTACGATATAACGTACTACGTTATATAGAATTACGATATAACGCACAACGTTATGTCGTATTACGTTATAACGTATCATGTCAGGTAGTATTACGTTATAACGTATGACGTTATGGAGTATTACGTTATAACGTATGACGTCATGTGGTATTACTTTACTACGAAGAACGTTATATTTTGTTACTTTATAACGTATGGCGTTATGTAGTGTTACGTTATAACGTATGACGTCGTGTAGTATTACGTTATAACGTATGACGTTATGGAGCACTACGTTATAACGTATGACGTCATGTGGTATTACGTTATTACGAATATCGTAATATTGTGTTACGTTATAACGTATGACGTCGTGTAGTATTACGTTATAACGTATGACGTTATGGAGCACTACGTTATAACGTATGACGCCATGCAGTATTAGGTTATAACGTATGACGTCATGTAATATTACGTTATAACGTATGGCGTTATGTAGTATTACGATATAACGTATGACGTCATGTGGTATTACGTTATTGCTTATAACGGTATATTGTGTTACTTTATGACGTATGACGTCATGTAGTATTACGTCATAACGTGAGACTTTATGAAATATTACGTTATTCCGTATAACGTTATATAGTGTTACTTTATGAAGCATGACGTTATGTTGTATTACGTTATAACGTATGCCGTCATGTAGAATTAGGATATAACTTATTACGTTATGTAGTATTACGTTATTACGACTAACATTATATAGTGATACTTTATAACGTATGACCTTATGTTGTGTTACGTTATAACATATGACGTCATGTAGTATTACGGTATAACGTACAACGTTGCATAGAATTACGATATAACGCACAACGTTATGTCGTATTACGTTATAACGTATCATGTCATGTAGTATTACGTTATAACGTATGACGTTATGGAGTATTACGATATAACGTAATACGTTATGCAGTATTGGGTTATAACGTATGACGTCATGTAGTTTTGCGTTATAACGTATGACGTTACGCAGTATTACGTTATAACGTATGATGTTATGGAGTATTACGTTATAACGTATTATGTTCTGGAGTATTACGTTATAACGTATGACGTCATGTTGTATTACGATATTACGAATAACGTTATATTGTGTTACTTTATGTAGTATGACTTATGTAGTATGACGTGATGTAGTATTACCTTATAATGTATGACGTTATGTAGTGTTGCGTTATAACGTATGACGTCGTGTAGTATTACATTATAACATATGACGTCATGTACTATTACGATATAACGTACAACGTTATATAGAATTACGATATAACGCACAACGTTATGTCGTATTACGTTATAACGTATCATGTCATGTAGTATTACGTTATAACGTATGACGGTATGAAGTATTACGTTATTCCGTATAACGTTATATAGTGTTACTTTATGAAGTATGACGCCATGTAGTATTACGTTATAACATATGACGTCATGTAGTATTAAGATATAACGTATGACGTCATGTGGTATTACGTTATTACGAATAACGTTATATTGTGTTACTTTATGTAGTATGACTTATGTAGTATGACGTGATGTAGTATTACCTTATAATGTATGACGTTATGTAGTGTTACGTTATAACGTATGACGTCGTGTAGTATTACATTATAACATATGACGTCATGTACTATTACGATATAACGTACAACGTTATATAGAATTACGATATAACGCACAACGTTATGTCGTATTACGTTATAACGTATCATGTCATGTAGTATTACGTTATAACGTATGACGTTACGACGTATTACGTTATAACGTATGATGTTATGGAGTATTACGTTATAACGTATTATGTTCTGGAGTATTACGTTATAACGTATGACATCATGTGGTATTACTTTACTACGAATAACGTTATATTGTGTTACTTTATAACGTATGGCGTTATGTAGTGTTACGTTATATCGTATGACGTCGTGTAGTATTACGTTATAACGTATGACGTTATGTATTATTACGATATAAAGTAATACGTTATGCAGTATTAGGTTATAACGTATGACGTCATGTAGTTTTGCGTTATAACGTATGACGTTACGCAGTATTACGTTACAACGTATGATGTTATGGAGTATTACGTTATAACGTATGACGTCATGTGGTATTACTTTACTACGAATAACGTTATATTGCGTTACTTCATAACGTATGGCGTTATGTAGTGTTACGTTATAACGTATGACGTCGTGTAGTATTACGTTATAACGTATGACGTTATGTATTATTACGATATAACGTAATACGTTATGCAGAATTAGGTTATAACGTATGACGTTATGGAGAATTACGTTATAACGTATGACGTCATGTGGTATTACTTTACTACGAATAACGTAATATTGTGTTACTTTATAACGTATGGCGTTATGTAGTGTTACGTTATAAAGTATGACGTCGTGTAGTATTACGTTATAACGTATGACGTTATGTATTATTACGATATAACGAAATACGTTATGCAATATTAGGTTATAACGTATGACGTTACGCAGTATTACGTTATAACGTATGATGTTATGGAGTATTACGTTATAACGTATGCCGTCATGTAGTATTACGTTATAACATATGACGTCATGTACTATTACGATATAACGTACAACGTTATATAGAATTACGATATAACGAACAACGTTATGTCGTATTACGTTATAACGTATCATGTCATGTAGTATTACGTTATAACGTATGACGTTACGCAGTATTACGTTATAACGTATGATGTTATGGAGTATTACGTTATAACGTATGACGTCATGTGGCATTACTTTACTACGAATAACGTTATATTGTGTTACTTTATAACGTATGGCGTTATGTAGTGTTACGTTATAACGTATGACGTTATGGAGTATTACGTTATAACGTATGACGTTATGTATTATTACGATATAACGTAATACGTTATGCAGAATTAGGTTATAACGTATGACGTTATGGAGTATTACGTTATAACGTATGACGTCATGTGGTATTACTTTACTACGAATAACGTTATATTGTGTTACTTTATAACGTATGGCGTTATGTAGTGTTACGTTATAACGTATGACGTCGTGTAGTATTACGTTATAACGTATGACGTTATGTATTATTACGATATAACGTAATACGTTATGCAATATTAGGTTATAACGTATGACGTTACGCAGTATTACGTTATAACGTATGATGTTATGGAGTATTACGTTATAACGTATGACGTCATGTGGCATTACTTTACTACGAATAACGTTATATTGTGTTACTTTATAACGTATGGCGTTATGTAGTGTTACGTTATAACGTATGATGTTATGGAGTATTACGTTATAACGTATGACGTTATGTATTATTACGATATAACGTAATACGTTATGCAGAATTAGGTTATAACGTATGACGTTATGGAGTATTACGTTATAACGTATGACGTCATGTGGTATTACTTTACTACGAATAACGTTATATTGTGTTACTTTATAACGTATGGCGTTATGTAGTGTTACGTTATAACGTATGACGTCGTGTAGTATTACGTTATAACGTATGACGTTATGTATTATTACGATATAACGTAATACGTTATGCAATATTAGGTTATAACGTATGACGTTACGCAGTATTACGTTATAACGTATGATGTTATGGAGTATTACGTTATAACGTATGCCGTCATGTAGTATTACGTTATAACATATGACGTCATGTACTATTACGATATAACGTACAACGTTATATAGAATTACGATATAACGCACAACGTTATATCGTATTACGTTATAACGTATCATGTAATGTAGTATTACGTTACAACGTATGACGTTACGCAGTATTACGTTATAACGTATGATGTTATGGAGTATTACGTTATAACGTATGACGTCATGTGGTATTACTTTACTACGAATAACGTTATATTGTGTTACTTTATAACGTATGGCGTTATGTAGTGTTACGTTATAACGTATGACGTCGTGTAGTATTAGGTTATAACGTATGACGTTATGTATTATTACGATACAACGTATGACGTTATGTATTATTACGATATAACGTACTACGTTATATAGAATTAGGATATAACGCACAACGTTATGTCGTATTACGTTATAACGTATCATGTAATGTAGTATTACGTTATAAAGTATGACGTTATGGAGTATTACGTTATAACGTATGAGGTCATGTGGTATTACGTTATCACGAATATCGTAATATTGTGTTACTTTATGACGTATGACGTCATGTAGTATTACTTTATGACGTATGACGTCATGTAGTACTACGTTATAACATATGACGTCATGTAGTATTACGATATAACGTACAACGTTGCATAGAATTACGATATAACGCACAACGTTATGTCGTATTAGGTTATAACGTATCATGTCATGTAGTATTACGTTATAACTTATGACGTTATGGAGTATTACGATATAACGTAATACGTTATGCAGTATTGGGTTATAACGTATGACGTCATGTAGTTTTGAGTTATAACGTATGACGTTACGCAGTATTACGTTATAACGTATGATGTTATGGAGTATTACGTTATAACGTATGACGTCATGTGGTATTGCTTTATTACGAATAACATTATATTGTGTTACTTTATGTAGTATGACTTATGTAGTATGACGTGATGTAGTATTACTTTATAATGTATGACGTTATGTAGCATTACGGTATTACGAGTAACGTTGTATTGTGTTACTTTATAACGTATGACGTTATGTAGTGTTACGTTATAACGTATGACGTTATGTATTATTACGATATAACGTATGACGTTATGTATTATTACGATATAACGTTGTACGTTATATAGAATTACGATATAACGCACAACGTTATGTCGTATTACGTTATAACGTATCATGTAATGTAGTATTACGTTATAAAGTATGACGTTATGGAGTATTACGTTATAACGTATGAGGTCATGTGGTATTACGTTATCACGAATATCGTAATATTGTGTTACTTTATGACGTATGACGTCATGTAGTATTACTTTATGACGTATGACGTCATGTAGTACTACGTTATAACATATGACGTCATGTAGTATTACGATATAACGTACAACGTTGCATAGAATTACGATATAACGCACAACGTTATGTCGTATTAGGTTATAACGTATCATGTCATGTAGTATTACGTTATTACGAATAACGTTATATTGTGTTACTTTATATCGTATGACGTCATGTAGTATTACGTTATAACGTATGGCGTTATGTAGTATTACGATATAACGTATGACGTCATGTGGTATTACGTTATTACGAATAACGTTATATTGTGTTACTTTATATCGTATGATGTCATCTAGTATTACGTTATAACGTATGACGGTATGCAGTATTAGGCTATAACGTATGACGTTATGCATTTTTACGATATAACGTATGACGCTATGCAGTATTAGGTTATAACGTATGACGTCATGTAGCATTACTTTATAACGTATGACGTCATGTAGCATTACGTTATAACGTATGGCGTTATGTAGTATTACTATATAACGTATGACGTCATGTGGTATTACGTTATTGCTAATAACGGTATATTGTGCTACTTTATGACGTATGACGTCATGTAGTATTACGTCATAACGTATGACGGTATGAAATATTACGCTATTCCGTATAACGTTATATAGTCTTACTTAATGAAGTATGACGTTATGTTGTATTACGTTATAACGTATGCCGTCATGTAGTATTAGGATATAACTTATTACGTTATGTAGTATTACGTTATTACGAATAACATTATATAGTGATACTTTATAACGTATGACCTTATGTTGTGTTGCGTTATAACATATGACGTCATGTAGTATTACGTTATTACGAATATCGTTACATTGTGATACTTTATAACGTATGACGTCATGTAGTAGTACGTTATAACGTATGGCGATATGTAGTATTACGATATAACGTATGACGTCATGTGGTATTACGTTATTGCGAATAACGTTTTATTGTGTTACTTTATGACGTATGACGTCATGTAGTATTACGTTACAACGTATGACGGTATGTAATATAACGTTATTCCGTACAACGTTATATAGTGTTACTTTATGAAGTATGACGTTATGTTGTATTACGTTATAACGTATGACGTCATGTAGCATTAGGATATAACTTATTACGTTATGTAGTATTACGTTATTACGAATAACGTTATATAGTGATACTTTATAACGTATGACCTTATGTTGTGTTACGTTATAACGTATGACGTCATGTAGTATTACGATATAACGTACAACGTTATATAGAATTACGATATAACGCACAACGTTATATCGTATTACGTTATAACGTATCATGTAATGTAGTATTGCGTTACAACGTATGACGTTACGCAGTATTACGTTATAACGTATGATGTTATGGAGTATTACGTTATAACGTATGACGTCATGTGGTATTACTTTACTACGAATAACGTTATATTGTGTTACTTTATAACGTATGGCGTTATGTAGTGTTACGTTATAACGTATGACGTCGTGTAGTATTAGGTTATAACGTATGACGTTATGTATTATTACGATACAACGTAATACGTTATGCAGTATTAGGTTATAACGTATGACGTCATGTAGTTTTGCGTTATAACGTATGACGTTACGCAGTATTACGTTATAACGTATGATGTTATGGAGTATTAAGTTATAACGTATGACGTCATGTGGTATTACTTTACTACGAATAACGTTATATTGTGTTACTTTATAACGTATGGCGTTATGTAGTGTTACGTTATAACGTATGACGTCGTGTAGTATTACGTTATATCGTATGACGTTATGAATTATTACGATACAACGTAATACGTTATGCAGTATTAGGTTATAACGTATGACGTCATGTAGTTTTGCGTTATAACGGATGACGTCGTGTAGTATTACATTATAACATATGACGTCATGTTGTATTACGATATTACGAATAACGTTATATTGTGTTACTTTATCTAGTATGACTTATGTAGTATGACGTGATGTAGTATTACCTTATAATGTATGACGTTATGTAGTGTTACGTTATAACGTATGACGTCGTGTAGTATTACATTATAACATATGACGTCATGTACTATTACGATATAACGTACAACGTTATATAGAATTACGATATAACGCACAACGTTATGTCGTATTACGTTATAACGTATCATGTCATGTAGTATTACGTTATAACGTATGACGGTATGAAGTATTACGTTATTCCGTATAACGTTATATAGTGTTACTTTATGAAGTATGACGCCATGTAGTATTACGTTATAACATATGACGTCATGTAGTATTAAGATATAACGTATGACGTCATGTGGTATTACGTTATTACGAATAACGTTATATTGTGTTACTTTATGTAGTATGACTTATGTAGTATGACGTGATGTAGTATTACCTTATAATGTATGACGTTATGTAGTGTTACGTTATAACGTATGACGTTGTGTAGTATTACATTATAACATATGACGTCATGCACTATTACGATATAACGTACAACGTTATATAGAATTACGATATAACGCACAACGTTATGTCGTATTACGTTATAACGTATCATGTCATGTAGTATTACGTTATAACGTATGACGTTACGACGTATTACGTTATAACGTATGATGTTATGGAGTATTACGTTATAACGTATGATGTTATGGAGTATTACGTTATAACGTATGACATCATGTGGTATTACTTTACTACGAATAACGTTATATTGTGTTACTTTATAACGTATGGCGTTATGTAGTGTTACGTTATATCGTATGACGTCGTGTAGTATTACGTTATAACGTATGACGTCATGTAGTTTTGCGTTATAACGGATGACGTTACGCAGTATTACGTTATAACGTATGATGTTATGGAGTATTACGTTAAAACGTATGACGTCATGTTGTATTACTTTACTACGAATAACGTTATATTGTGTTACTTTATAACGTATGGCGTTATGTAGTGTTACGTTATAACGTATGATGTTATGGAGTATTACGTTATAACGTATGACGTTATGTATTATTACGATATAACGTAATACGTTATGCAGAATTAGGTTATAACGTATGACGTTATGGAGTATTACGTTATAACGTATGACGTCATGTGGTATTACTTTACTACGAATAACGTTATATTGTGTAACTTTATAACGTATGGCGTTATGTAGTGTTACGTTATAACGTATGACGTCGTGTAGTATTACGTTATAACGTATGACGTTATGTATTATTACGATATAACGTAATAAGTTATGCAATATTAGGTTATAACGTATGACGTTACGCAGTATTACGTTATAACGTATGATCTTATGGAGTATTACGTTATAACGTATGCCGTCATGTAGTATTACGTTATAACATATGACGTCATGTACTATTACGATATAACGTACAACGTTATATAGAATTACGATATAACGCACAACGTTATATCGTATTACGTTATAACGTATCATGTAATGTAGTATTACGTTACAACGTATGACGTTACGCAGTATTACGTTATAACGTATGATGTTATGGAGTATTACGTTATAACGTATGACGTCATGTGGTATTACTTTACTACGAATAACGTTATATTGTGTTACTTTATAACGTATGGCGTTATGTAGTGTTACGTTATAACGCATGACGTCGTGTAGTATTAGGTTATAACGTATGACGTTATGTATTATTACGATACAACGTAATACGTTATGCAGTATTAGGTTATAACGTATGACGTCATGTAGTTTTGCGTTATAACGTATGACGTTACGCAGTATTACGTTATAACGTATGATGTTATGGAGTATTAAGTTATAACGTATGACGTCATGTGGTATTACTTTACTACGAATAACGTTATATTGTGTTACTTTATGACGTATGACGTCATGTAGTATTACTTTATGACGTATGACGTCATGTAGTATTACTTTATGACGTATGACGTCATGTAGTATTATTTTATGACGTATGACGTCATGTAGTATTAGGCTATAACGTATGACGTTATGTATTATTACGATATAACGTATGACGCCATGTAGTATTACGTTATAACATATGACGTCATGTAGTATTACGATATAACGTATGACGTCATGTGGTATTACGTTATTACGAATAACGTTATATTGTGTTACTTTATGTAGTATGACTTATGTAGTATGACGTGATGTAGTATTACCTTATAATGTATGACGTTATGTAGTGTTACGATATAACGTATGACGTCATGTAGTAATACGTTATAACGTATGCCGTCATTTAGTATTTCGTTATAACATATGACGTCATGTACTATTACGATATAACGTACAACGTTATATAGAATTACGATATAACGCACAACGTTATGTCGTATTACGTTATAACGTATCATGTCATGTAGTATTACGTTATAACGTATGACGATACGACGTATTACGTTATAACGTATGATGTTATGGAGTATTACGTTATAACGTATGACGTCATGTGGTATTACTTTACTACGAATAACGTTATATTGTGTTACTTTATAACGTATGGCGTTATTTAGTTTTACGTTATATCGTATGACGTCGTGTAGTATTACGTTATAACGTATGACGTTATGTATTATTACGATATAACGTAATACGTTATGCAGTATTAGGTTATAACGTATGACGTCATGTAGTTTTGCGTTTTAACGTATAACGTTACGCAGTATTACGTTATAACGTATGATGTTATGGAGTATTGCGTTATAACGTATGACGTCATGTGGTATTACTTTACTACGAATAACGTTATATTGTGTTACTTTATAACGTGTGACGTTATGTAGTGTTACGTTATAACGTATGACGTCGTGTAGTATTACGTTATACCGTATGACGTTATGTATTATTACGATATAACGTAATACGTTATGCAGTATTAGGTTATAACGTATGACGTTATGGAGTATTACGTTATAACGTATGGCGTTATGTAGTATTACTATATAACGTATGACGTCATGTGGTATTACGTTATTGCTAATAACGGTATATTGTGCTACTTTATGACGTATGACGCCCTGTAGTATTACGTCATAACGTATGACGGTATGAAATATTACGTTATTCCGTATAACGTTATATAATCTTACTTTATGAAGTATGACGTTATGTTGTATTACGTTATAACGTATGCCGTCATGTAGTATTAGGATATAACTTATTACGTTATGTAGTATTACGTTATTACGAATAATATTATATAGTGATACTTTATAACGTATGACCTTATGTTGTGTTACGTTATAACATATGACGTCATGTAGTATTACGTTATTACGAATATCGTTACATTGTGTTACGTTATAACGTATGACGGTTTGTAATATTACGTTATTCCGTATAACGTTATATAGTGTTACTTTATGAAGTATGACGTTATGTTGTATTACGTTATAACGTATGACGTTATGGGGCATTTCGTTATAACGTATGACGTCATGTGGTATTACGCTATTACGAATAACGTTGTATTGTGTTACTTTATGTAGTATGACTTATGTAGTATGACGTGATGTAGTATTACTTTATAATGTATGACGTTATGTAGCATTACGGTATTACGAATGACGTTGTATTGTGTTACTTTATAACGTATTTAGTCGTGTAGTATTACGTTATAACGTATGACGTTATGTATTATTACGATATAACGTAATACGTTATGCAGTATTGGGTTATAACGAATGACGTCATGTTGTATTACGTTATAACGTGTGCCGTCATGTAGTATTACGTTATAACGTATGACGTTACGCAGTATTACGTTATAACGTATGACGTTATGGGGCATTACGTTATAACGTATGACGTAATGTGGTATTGCGTTATAACGAATAACGTTATATTGTGTTACTTTATGTAGTATGACTTATGTAGTACGACGTGATGTAGTATTACTTTATAATGTATGACGTTATGTAGCATTACGGTATTACGAGTAACGTTGTATTGAGTTACTTTATAACGTATGACGTCATGTAGTATTACGATATAACGTATGACGTTATGTATTATTACGATATAGCATACAACGTTATATAGAATTACGATATAACGCACAACGTTATGTCGTATTACGTTATAACGTATGAGGTCATGTGGTATTACGTTATTACGAATATCGTAATATTGTGTTACTGTATAACGTATGACGTCATGTAGTATTACGTTATTACGAATATCGTAATATTGTGTTACTTTATGACGTATGACGTCATGTAGTATTACGTCATAACGTATGACGGTGTGAAATATTATGTTATTCCGTATAACGTTATATAGTGTTACCTTATGAAGTATGACGTTATGTTGTATTACGTTATAACGTATGATGTTATGGAGTATTACGTTATAACGTATGACGTCATGTGGTATTGCTTTATTACGAATAACGTTATATTCTGTTACTTCATGTAGTATGACTTATGTAGTATGACGTGATGTAGTATTACTTTATAATGTATGACGTTATGTAGCATTAGGTATTACGAGTAATGTTGTATTGTGTTACTCTATAACGTATGACGTTATGTAGTGTTACGTTATAACGTATGACGTCGTGTAGTATTACGTTATAACGTATGACGTTATGTATTATTACGATATAACGTATGACGTCATGTAGTATTACGCTATAACGTATGCCGTCATGTAGTATTACGTTATAAGATATGACGTCATGTACTATTACGATATAACGCACAACGTTATATAGAATAACGATATAACGCACAACGTTATGTCGTATTACGTTATAACGTATCATGTCATGTAGTATTACGTTATAACGTATGACGTTACGCAGTATTACGTTATAACGTATGATGTTATGGAGTATTACGTTATAACGTATGACGTCATGTGGTATTACTTTACTACGAATAACGTTATATTGTGTTACTTTATAACGTATGGCGTTATGTAGTGTTACGTTATAACGTATGACGTCGTGTAGTATTACGTTATAACGTATGACGTTATGTATTATTACGATATATCGTAATACGTTATGCAGTATCAGGTTATAACGTATGACGTTATGGAGTATTACGTTATAACGTATGACGTCATGTGGTATTACGTTATTACGAATAACGTTATATTGTGTTACTTTATAACGTATGGCGTTATGGAGTGTTACGTTATAACGTATGACGTTATGTATTATTACGATATAACGTAATACGTTATGCAGTATTAGGTTATAACGTATGACGTCATGTAGCATTACGTTATAACGTATGGCGTTATGTAGTATTACTATATAACGTATGACGTCATGTGGTATTACGTTATTGCTAATAACGGTATATTGTGCTACTTTATGACGTATGACGCCCTGTAGTATTACGTCATAACGTATGACGGTATGAAATATTACGTTATTCCGTATAACGTTATATAATCTTACTTTATGAAGTATGACGTTATGTTGTATTACGTTATAACGTATGCCGTCATGTAGTATTAGGATATAACTTATTACGTTATGTAGTATTACGTTATTACGAATAACATTATATAGTGATACTTTATAACGTATGACCTTATGTTGTGTTACGTTATAACATATGACGTCATGTAGTATTACGTTATTACGAATATCGTTACATTGTGTTACGTTATAACGTGTGACGGTTTGTAATATTACGTTATTCCGTATAACGTTATATAGTGTTACTTTATGAAGTATGACGTTATGTTGTATTACGTTATAACGTATGACGTTATGGGGCATTTCGTTATAACGTATGACGTCATGTGGTATTACGCTATTACGAATAACGTTATATTGTGTTACTTTATGTAGTATGACTTATGTAGTATGACGTGATGTAGTATTACTTTATAATGTATGACGTTATGTAGCATTACGGTATTACGAATGACGTTGTATCGTGTTACTTTATAACGTATTTAGTCGTGTAGTATTACGTTATAACGTATGACGTTATGTATTATTACGATATAACGTAATACGTTATGCAGTATTGGGTTATAACGAATGACGTCATGTTGTATTACGTTATAACGTATGACGTTATGTATTATTACGATATAACGTATGACGTCATGTAGTATTACGCTATAACGTATGCCGTCATGTAGTATTACGTTATAAGATATGACGTCATGTACTATTACGATATACCGCACAACGTTATATAGAATAACGATATAGCGCACAACGTTATGTCGTATTACGTTATAACGTATCATGTCATGTAGTATTACGTTATAACGTATGACGTTACGCAGTACTACGTTATAACGTATGATGTTATGGAGTATTACGTTATAACGTATGACGTCATGTGGTATTACTTTACTACGAATAACGTTATATTGTGTTACTTTATAACGTATGGCGTTATGTAGTGTTACGTTATAACGTATGACGTCGTGTAGTATTACGTTATAACGTATGACGTTATGTATTATTACGATATATCGTAATACGTTATGCAGTATTAGGTTATAACGTATGACGTTATGGAGTATTACGTTATAACGTATGACGTCATGTGGTATTACGTTATTACGAATAACGTTATATTGTGTTACTTTATAACGTATGGCGTTATGGAGTGTTACGTTATAACGTATGACGTCGTGTAGTATTACGTTATAACGTATGACGTTATGTATTATTACGATATAACGTAATACGTTATGCAGTATTAGGTTATAACGTATGACGTCATGTAGTTTTGCGTTTTAACGTATAACGTTACGCAGTATTACGTTATAACGTATGATGTTATGGAGTATTGCGTTATAACGTATGACGTCATGTGGTATTACTTTACTACGAATAACGTTATATTGTGTTACTTTATAACGTATGGCGTTATGTAGTGTTACGTTATAACGTATGACGTCGTGTAGTATTACGTTATAACGTATGACGTTATGTATTATTACGATATATCGTAATACGTTATGCAGTATTAGGTTATAACGTATGACGTTATGGAGTATTACGTTATAACGTATGCCGTCATGTGGTATTACGTTATTACGAATAACGTTATATTGTGTTACTTTATAACGTATGGCGTTATGGAGTGTTACGTTATAACGTATGACGTCGTGTAGTATTACGTTATAACGTATGACGTTATGTATTATTACGATATAACGTAATACGTTATGCAGTATTAGGTTATAACGTATGACGTCATGTAGTTTTGCGTTTTAACGTATAACGTTACGCAGTATTACGTTATAACGTATGATGTTATGGAGTATTGCGTTATAACGTATGACGTCATGTGGTATTACTTTACTACGAATAACGTTATATTGTGTTACTTTATAACGTATGACGTTATGTAGTGTTACGTTATAACGTATGACGTCGTGTAGTATTACGTTATACCGTATGACGTTATGTATTATTACGATATAACGTAATACGTTATGCAGTATTAGGTTATAACGTATGACGTTATGGAGTATTACGTTATAACGTATGGCGTTATGTAGTATTACTATATAACGTATGACGTCATGTGGTATTACGTTATTGCTAATAACGGTATATTGTGCTACTTTATGACGTATGACGCCCTGTAGTATTACGTCATAACGTATGACGGTATGAAATATTACGTTATTCCGTATAACGTTATATAATCTTACTTTATGAAGTATGACGTTATGTTGTATTACGTTATAACGTATGCCGTCATGTAGTATTAGGATATAACTTATTACGTTATGTAGTATTACGTTATTACGAATAACATTATATAGTGATACTTTATAACGTATGACCTTATGTTGTGTTACGTTATAACATATGACGTCATGTAGTATTACGTTATTACGAATATCGTTACATTGTGTTACGTTATAACGTATGACGGTTTGTAATATTACGTTATTCCGTATAACGTTATATAGTGTTACTTTATGAAGTATGACGTTATGTTGTATTACGTTATAACGTATGACGTTATGGGGCATTTCGTTATAACGTATGACGTCATGTGGTATTACGCTATTACGAATAACGTTGTATTGTGTTACTTTATGTAGTATGACTTATGTAGTATGACGTGATGTAGTATTACTTTATAATGTATGACGTTATGTAGCATTACGGTATTACGAATGACGTTGTATTGTGTTACTTTATAACGTATTTAGTCGTGTAGTATTACGTTATAACGTATGACGTTATGTATTATTACGATATAACGTAATACGTTATGCAGTATTGGGTTATAACGAATGACGTCATGTTGTATTACGTTATAACGTGTGCCGTCATGTAGTATTACGTTATAACGTATGACGTTACGCAGTATTACGTTATAACGTATGACGTTATGGGGCATTACGTTATAACGTATGACGTAATGTGGTATTGCGTTATAACGAATAACGTTATATTGTGTTACTTTATGTAGTATGACTTATGTAGTACGACGTGATGTAGTATTACTTTATAATGTATGACGTTATGTAGCATTACGGTATTACGAGTAACGTTGTATTGAGTTACTTTATAACGTATGACGTCATGTAGTATTACGATATAACGTATGACGTTATGTATTATTACGATATAGCATACAACGTTATATAGAATTACGATATAACGCACAACGTTATGTCGTATTACGTTATAACGTATGAGGTCATGTGGTATTACGTTATTACGAATATCGTAATATTGTGTTACTGTATAACGTATGACGTCATGTAGTATTACGTTATTACGAATATCGTAATATTGTGTTACTTTATGACGTATGACGTCATGTAGTATTACGTCATAACGTATGACGGTGTGAAATATTATGTTATTCCGTATAACGTTATATAGTGTTACCTTATGAAGTATGACGTTATGTTGTATTACGTTATAACGTATGATGTTATGGAGTATTACGTTATAACGTATGACGTCATGTGGTATTGCTTTATTACGAATAACGTTATATTCTGTTACTTCATGTAGTATGACTTATGTAGTATGACGTGATGTAGTATTACTTTATAATGTATGACGTTATGTAGCATTAGGTATTACGAGTAAGGTTGTATTGTGTTACTCTATAACGTATGACGTTATGTAGTGTTACGTTATAACGTATGACGTCGTGTAGTATTACGTTATAACGTATGACGTTATGTATTATTACGATATAACGTATGACGTCATGTAGTATTACGCTATAACGTATGCCGTCATGTAGTATTACGTTATAAGATATGACGTCATGTACTATTACGATATAACGCACAACGTTATATAGAATAACGATATAACGCACAACGTTATGTCGTATTACGTTATAACGTATCATGTCATGTAGTATTACGTTATAACGTATGACGTTACGCAGTATTACGTTATAACGTATGATGTTATGGAGTATTACGTTATAACGTATGACGTCATGTGGTATTACTTTACTACGAATAACGTTATATTGTGTTACTTTATAACGTATGGCGTTATGTAGTGTTACGTTATAACGTATGACGTCGTGTAGTATTACGTTATAACGTATGACGTTATGTATTATTACGATATATCGTAATACGTTATGCAGTATCAGGTTATAACGTATGACGTTATGGAGTATTACGTTATAACGTATGACGTCATGTGGTATTACGTTATTACGAATAACGTTATATTGTGTTACTTTATAACGTATGGCGTTATGGAGTGTTACGTTATAACGTATGACGTCGTGTAGTATTACGTTATAACGAATGGCGTTATGTAGTATTACTATATAACGTGTGACGTCATGTGGTATTACGTTATTGCTAATAACGGTATATTGTGCTACTTTATGACGTATGACGCCATGTAGTATTACGTCATAACGTATGACGGTATGAAATATTACGTTATTCCGTATAACGTTATATAATCTTACTTTATGATGTATGACCTTATGTTGTATTACGTTATAACGTATGCCGTCATGTAGTATTAGGATATAACTTATTACGTTATGAAGTATTACGTTATTACGAATAACATTATATAGTGATACTTTATAACGTATGACCTTATGTTGTGTTACGTTATAACATATGACGTCATGTAGTATTACGTTATTACGAATATCGTTACATTGTGTTACGTTATAACGTATGACGGTTTGTAATATTACGTTATTCCGTATAACGTTATATAGTGTTACTTTATCAAGTATGACGTTATGTTGTATTACGTTATAACGTATGACGTTATGGGGCATTTCGTTATAACGTATGACGTCATGTGGTATTACGCTATTACGAATAACGTTATATTGTGTTACTTTATGTAGTATGACTTATGTAGTATGACGTGATGTAGTATTACTTTATAATGTATGACGTTATGTAGCATTACGGTATTACGAATGACGTTGTATTGTGTTACTTTATAACGTATTTAGTCGTGTAGTATTACGTTATAACGTATGACGTTATGTATTATTACGATATAACGTAATACGTTATGCAGTATTGGGTTATAACGAATGACGTCATGTTGTATTACGTTATAACGTGTGCCGTCAGGTAGTATTACGTTATAACGTATGACGTTACGCAGTATTACGTTATAACGTATGACGTTATGGGGCATTACGTTATAACGTATGACGTCATGTGGTATTGCGTTATTACGAATAACGTTATATTGTGTTACTTTATGTAGTATGACTTATGTAGTACGACGTGATGTAGTATTACTTTATAATGTATGACGTTATGTAGCATTACGGTATTACGAGTAACGTTGTATTGAGTTACTTTATAACGTATGACGTCATGTAGTATTACGATATAACGTATGACGTTATGTATTATTACGATATAGCGTACAACGTTATATAGAATTACGATATAACGCACAACGTTATGTCGTATTACGTTATAACGTATGAGGTCATGTGGTATTACGTTATTACGAATATCGTAATATTGTGTTACTGTATAACGTATGACGTCATGTAGTATTACGTTATTACGAATAACGTTATATTGTGTTACTTTATAACGTATGGCGTTATGGAGTGTTACGTTATAACGTATGACGTCGTGTAGTATTACGTTATAACGAATGGCGTTATGTAGTATTACTATATAACGTGTGACGTCATGTGGTATTACGTTATTGCTAATAACGGTATATTGTGCTACTTTCTGACGTATGACGCCATGTAGTATTACGTCATAACGTATGACGGTATGAAATATTACGTTATTCCGTATAACGTTATATAATCTTACTTTATGATGTATGACCTTATGTTGTATTACGTTATAACGTATGCCGTCATGTAGTATTAGGATATAACTTATTACGTTATGTAGTATTACGTTATTACGAATAACATTATATAGTGATACTTTATAACGTATGACCTTATGTTGTGTTACGTTATAACATATGACGTCATGTAGTATTACGTTATTACGAATATCGTTACATTGTGTTACGTTATAACGTATGACGGTTTGTAATATTACGTTATTCCGTATAACGTTATATAGTGTTACTTTATCAAGTATGACGTTATGTTGTATTACGTTATAACGTATGACGTTATGGGGCATTTCGTTATAACGTATGACGTCATGTGGTATTACGCTATTACGAATAACGTTATATTGTGTTACTTTATGTAGTATGACTTATGTAGTATGACGTGATGTAGTATTACTTTATAATGTATGACGTTATGTAGCATTACGGTATTACGAATGACGTTGTATTGTGTTACTTTATAACGTATTTAGTCGTGTAGTATTACGTTATAACGTATGACGTTATGTATTATTACGATATAACGTAATACGTTATGCAGTATTGGGTTATAACGAATGACGTCATGTTGTATTACGTTATAACGTGTGCCGTCAGGTAGTATTACGTTATAACGTATGACGTTACGCAGTATTACGTTATAACGTATGACGTTATGGGGCATTACGTTATAACGTATGACGTCATGTGGTATTGCGTTATTACGAATAACGTTATATTGTGTTACTTTATGTAGTATGACTTATGTAGTACGACGTGATGTAGTATTACTTTATAATGTATGACGTTATGTAGCATTACGGTATTACGAGTAACGTTGTATTGAGTTACTTTATAACGTATGACGTCATGTAGTATTACGATATAACGTATGACGTTATGTATTATTACGATATAGCGTACAACGTTATATAGAATTACGATATAACGCACAACGTTATGTCGTATTACGTTATAACGTATGAGGTCATGTGGTATTACGTTATTACGAATATCGTAATATTGTGTTACTGTGTAACGTATGACGTCATGTAGTATTACGTTATTACGAATATCGTAATATTGTGTTACTTTATGACGTATGACGTCATGTAGTATTACGTCATAACGTATGACGGTGTGAAATATTATGTAATTCCGTATAACGTTATATAGTGTTACCTTATGAAGTATAACGTTATGTTGTATTACGTTATAACGTATGATGTTATGGAGTATTACGTTATAACGTATGACGTCATGTGGTATTGCTTTATTACGAATAACGTTATATTCTGTTACTTCATGTAGTATGACTTATGTAGTATGACGTGATGTTGTATTACTTTATAATCATGACGTTATGTAGCATTAGGTATTACGAGTAATGTTGTATTGTGTTACTTTATAACGTATGACGTTATGTAGTGTTACGTTATAACGTATGACGTTATGTATTATTACGATATAACGTATGACGCCATGCAGTATTAGGTTATAACGTATGACGTCGTGTAGTATTACTTTATGACGTATGAGGGCATGTAGTATTACGTTATAACTTATGACGGTATGAAATATTACGTTATTCCGTATAACGTTATATTGTGTTACCTTATGAAGTGTGACCTTATGTTGTATTACGTTATAACGTATGCCGTCATGTAGTATTAGGATATAACTTATTACGTTATGTAGTATTACGTTATTACGAATAACGTTACATAGTGATACTTTATAACGTATGACCTTATCTTGTGTTACGTTATAACGTATGACGTCATGTGGTATTACGTTATTACGAATAACGTTATATTGTGTTACTTTATGTAGTATGACTTATGCAGTATGACGTGACGTAGTATTACTTTATAATGTATGACGTTATGTAGCATTACGGTATTACGAATAACGTTGTATTGTGTTACTTTATAACGTATGGCGTTATTTAGTGTTACGTTATAACGTATGACGTCGTGTAGTATTACGTTATAACGTATGACGTTATGTATTATTACGATATAACGTAATACGTTATGCAGTATTGGGTTATAACGTATGACGTCATGTAGTATTACTTTATGACGTAAGACGTTATGTATTATTACGATATAACGTATGACGTTATGTATTATTACGATATAACGTATGACGCCATGCAGTATTAGGTTATAACGTATGACGTCATGTAGTATTACTTTATGACGTATGACGTCATGTAGTATTACGTTATAACGTATGCCGGTATGAAACATTACGTTATTCCGTATAACGTTATATTGTGTTACCTTATGAAGTGTGACCTTATGTTGTATTACGTTATAACGTATGCCGTCATGTAGTATTAGGATATAACTTATTACGTTATGTAGTATTACGTTATTACGAATAACGTTATATAGTGATACTTTATATCGTATGACCTTATCTTGTGTTACGTTATAACGTATGACGTCATGTAGTATTATTTTATGACGTATGGCGTCATGTAGTATTACTTTATGACGTAAGACGTTATGTATTATTACGATATAACGTATGACGTTATGTATTATTACGATATAACGTATGACGCCATGCAGTATTAGGTTATAACGTATGACGTCATGTAATATTACGTTATAACGTATGGCGTTATGTAGAATTACGATATAACGTATGACGTCATGTGGTATTACGTTATTGCTAATAACGGTATATTGTGCTACTTTATGACGTATGACGTCATGTAGTATTACGTCATAACGTATGACGGTATGAAATATTACGTTATTCCGTATAACTTTATATAGTCTTACTTTATGAAGTATGACGTTATGTTGTATTACGTTATAACGTATGCCGTCATGTAGTATTAGGATATAACTTATTACGTTATGTAGTATTACGTTATTACGAATAACATTATATAGTGATACTTTATAACGTATGACCTTATGTTGTGTTACGTTATAACATATGACGTCATGTAGTATTACGTTATTACGAATATCGATACATTGTGTTACTTTATAACGTATGACGTCATGTGGTATTACTTTACTACGAATAACGTTATATTGTGTTACTTTATAACGTATGACGTTATGTAGTGTTACGTTATAACGTATGACGTCGTGTAGTATTACGTTATAACGTATTACGTTATGTATTATTACGATATAACGTAATACGTTATATAGTGATACTTTATAACGTATGACCTTATGTTGTGTTACGTTATAACGTATGACGTCATGTAGTATTACGATATAACGTACTACGTTATATAGAATTACGATATAACGCACAACGTTATGTCGTATTACGTTATAACGTATCATGTCATGTAGTTTTTCGTTATAACGTATGACGTTACGCAGTATTACGTTATAACGTATGACGTTATGGGGCATTACGTTATAACGTATGACGTAATGTGGTATTGCGTTATAACGAATAACGTTATATTGTGTTACTTTATGTAGTATGACTTATGTAGTACGACGTGATGTAGTATTACTTTATAATGTATGACGTTATGTAGCATTACGGTATTACGAGTAACGTTGTATTGAGTTACTTTATAACGTATGACGTCATGTAGTATTACGATATAACGTATGACGTTATGTATTATTACGATATAGCGTACAACGTTATATAGAATTACGATATAACGCACAACGTTATGTCGTATTACGTTATAACGTATGAGGTCATGTGGTATTACGTTATTACGAATATCGTAATATTGTGTTACTGTATAACGTATGACGTCATGTAGTATTACGTTATTACGAATATCGTAATATTGTGTTACTTTATGACGTATGACGTCATGTAGTATTACGTCATAACGTATGACGGTGTGAAATATTATGTTATTCCGTATAACGTTATATAGTGTTACCTTATGAAGTATGACGTTATGTTGTATTACGTTATAACGTATGATGTTATGGAGTATTACGTTATAACGTATGACGTCATGTGGTATTGCTTTATTACGAATAACGTTATATTCTGTTACTTCATGTAGTATGACTTATGTAGTATGACGTGATGTAGTATTACTTTATAATGTATGACGTTATGTAGCATTAGGTATTACGAGTAATGTTGTATTGTGTTACTTTATAACGTATGACGTTATGTAGTGTTACGTTATAACGTATGACGTCGTGTAGTATTACGTTATAACTTATGACGTTATGTATTATTACGATATAACGTAATACGTTATGCAGTATTGGGTTATAACGAATGACGTCATGTTGTATTACGTTATAACGTGTGCCGTCAGGTAGTATTACGTTATAACGTATGACGTTACGCAGTATTACGTTATAACGTATGACGTTATGGGGCATTACGTTATAACGTATGACGTCATGTGGTATTGCGTTATTACGAATAACGTTATATTGTGTTACTTTATGTAGTATGACTTATGTAGTACGACGTGATGTAGTATTACTTTATAATGTATGACGTTATGTAGCATTACGGTATTACGAGTAACGTTGTATTGAGTTACTTTATAACGTATGACGTCATGTAGTATTACGATATAACGTATGACGTTATGTATTATTACGATATAGCGTACAACGTTATATAGAATTACGATATAACGCACAACGTTATGTCGTATTACGTTATAACGTATGAGGTCATGTGGTATTACGTTATTACGAATATCGTAATATTGTGTTACTGTATAACGTATGACGTCATGTAGTATTACGTTATTACGAATAACGTTATATTGTGTTACTTTATAACGTATGGCGTTATGGAGTGTTACGTTATAACGTATGACGTCGTGTAGTATTACGTTATAACGAATGGCGTTATGTAGTATTACTATATAACGTGTGACGTCATGTGGTATTACGTTATTGCTAATAACGGTATATTGTGCTACTTTATGACGTATGACGCCATGTAGTATTACGTCATAACGTATGACGGTATGAAATATTACGTTATTCCGTATAACGTTATATAATCTTACTTTATGATGTATGACCTTATGTTGTATTACGTTATAACGTATGCCGTCATGTAGTATTAGGATATAACTTATTACGTTATGTAGTATTACGTTATTACGAATAACATTATATAGTGATACTTTATAACGTATGACCTTATGTTGTGTTACGTTATAACGTATGACGTCATGTAGTATTACGTTATTACGAATATCGTTACATTGTGTTACGTTATAACGTATGACGGTTTGTAATATTACGTTATTCCGTATAACGTTATATAGTGTTACTTTATCAAGTATGACGTTATGTTGTATTACGTTATAACGTATGACGTTATGGGGCATTTCGTTATAACGTATGACGTCATGTGGTATTACGCTATTACGAATAACGTTATATTGTGTTACTTTATGTAGTATGACTTATGTAGTATGACGTGATGTAGTATTACTTTATAATGTATGACGTTATGTAGCATTACGGTATTACGAATGACGTTGTATTGTGTTACTTTATAACGTATTTAGTCGTGTAGTATTACGTTATAACGTATGACGTTATGTATTATTACGATATAACGTAATACGTTATGCAGTATTGGGTTATAACGAATGACGTCATGTTGTATTACGTTATAACGTGTGCCGTCAGGTAGTATTACGTTATAACGTATGACGTTACGCAGTATTACGTTATAACGTATGACGTTATGGGGCATTACGTTATAACGTATGACGTCATGTGGTATTGCGTTATTACGAATAACGTTATATTGTGTTACTTTATGTAGTATGACTTATGTAGTACGACGTGATGTAGTATTACTTTATAATGTATGACGTTATGTAGCATTACGGTATTACGAGTAACGTTGTATTGAGTTACTTTATAACGTATGACGTCATGTAGTATTACGATATAACGTATGACGTTATGTATTATTACGATATAGCGTACAACGTTATATAGAATTACGATATAACGCACAACGTTATGTCGTATTACGTTATAACGTATGAGGTCATGTGGTATTACGTTATTACGAATATCGTAATATTGTGTTACTGTGTAACGTATGACGTCATGTAGTATTACGTTATTACGAATATCGTAATATTGTGTTACTTTATGACGTATGACGTCATGTAGTATTACGTCATAACGTATGACGGTGTGAAATATTATGTAATTCCGTATAACGTTATATAGTGTTACCTTACGAAGTATAACGTTATGTTGTATTACGTTATAACGTATGATGTTATGGAGTATTACGTTATAACGTATGACGTCATGTGGTATTGCTTTATTACGAATAACGTTATATTCTGTTACTTCATGTAGTATGACTTATGTAGTATGACGTGATGTTGTATTACTTTATAATCATGACGTTATGTAGCATTAGGTATTACGAGTAATGTTGTATTGTGTTACTTTATAACGTATGACGTTATGTAGTGTTACGTTATAACGTATGACGTTATGTATTATTACGATATAACGTATGACGCCATGCAGTATTAGGTTATAACGTATGACGTCATGTAGTATTACTTTATGACGTATGACGTCATGTAGTATTACGTTATAACGTATGCCGGTATGAAACATTACGTTATTCCGTATAACGTTATATTGTGTTACCTTATGAAGTGTGACCTTATGTTGTATTACGTTATAACGTATGCCGTCATGTAGTATTAGGATATAACTTATTACGTTATGTAGTATTACGTTATTACGAATAACGTTATATAGTGATACTTTATATCGTATGACCTTATCTTGTGTTACGTTATAACGTATGACGTCATGTAGTATTATTTTATGACGTATGGCGTCATGTAGTATTACTTTATGACGTAAGACGTTATGTAGAATTACGATATAACGTATGACGTCATGTGGTATTACGTTATTGCTAATAACGGTATATTGTGCTACTTTATGACGTATGACGTCATGTAGTATTACGTCATAACGTATGACGGTATGAAATATTACGTTATTCCGTATAACTTTATATAGTCTTACTTTATGAAGTATGACGTTATGTTGTATTACGTTATAACGTATGCCGTCATGTAGTATTAGGATATAACTTATTACGTTATGTAGTATTACGTTATTACGAATAACATTATATAGTGATACTTTATAACGTATGACCTTATGTTGTGTTGCGTTATAACATATGACGTCATGTAGTATTACGTTATTACGAATATCGTTACGTTGTGTTACTTTATAACGTACGACGTTATGGAGTATTACGTTATAACGTATGAGGTCATGTGATATTACGTTATCACGAATATCGTAATATTGTGTTACTTTATGACGTATGACGTCATGTAGTATTACTTTATGACGTATGACGTGACGTAGTATTACGTTATAACATATGACGTCATGTAGTATTACGATATAACGTACAACGTAGCATAGAATTACGATATAACGCACAACGTTATGTCGTATTAGGTTATAACGTATCATGTCATGTAGTATTACGTTATAACGTATGACGTTATGGAGTATTACGATATAACGTAATACGCTATGCAGTATTGGGTTATAGCGTATGACGTCATGTAGTTTTGAGTTATAACGTATGACGTTACGCAGTATTACGTTATAACGTATGATGTTATGGAGTATTACGTTATAACGTATGACGTCATGTGGTATTGCTTTATTACGAATAACATTATATTGTGTTACTTTATGTAGTATGACTTATGTAGTATGACGTGATGTAGTATTACTTTATAATGTATGACGTTATGTAGCATTACGGTATTACGAGTAACGTTGTATTGAGTTACTTTATAACGTATGACGTCATGTAGTATTACGATATAACGTATGACGTTATGTATTATTACGATATAGCGTACAACGTTATATAGAATTACGATATAACGCACTACGTTATGTCGTATTACGTTATAACGTATGAGGTCATGTGGTATTACGTTATTACGAATATCGTAATATTGTGTTACTGTATAACGTATGACGTCATGTAGTATTACGTTATTACGAATATCGTAATATTGTGTTACTTTATGACGTATGACGTCATGTAGTATTACGTCATAACGTATGACGGTGTGAAATATTATGTTATTCCGTATAACGTTATATAGTGTTACCTTATGAAGTATGACGTTATGTTGTATTACGTTATAACGTATGATGTTATGGAGTATTACGTTATAACGTATGACGTCATGTGGTATTGCTTTATTACGAATAACTTTATATTCTGTTACTTCATGTAGTATGACTTATGTAGTATGACGTGATGTAGTATTACTTTATAATGTATGACGTTATGTAGCATTAGGTATTACGAGTAATGTTGTATTGTGTTACTTTATAACGTATGACGTTATGTAGTGTTACGTTATAACGTATGACGTCGTGTAGTATTACGTTATAACGTATGACGTTATGTATTATTACGATATAACGCATGACGTCATGTAGTATTACGCTATAACGTATGCCGTCATGTAGTATTACGTTATAAGATATGACGTCATGTACTATTACGATATAACGCACAACGTTATATAGAATAACGATATAACGCACAACGTTATGTCGTATTACGTTATAACGTATCATGTCATGTAGTATTACGTTATAACGTATGACGTTACGCAGTATTACGTTATAACGTATGATGTTATGGAGTATTACGTTATAACGTATGACGTCATGTGGTATTACTTTACTACGAATAACGTTATATTGTGTTACTTTATAACGTATGGCGTTATGTAGTGTTACGTTATAACGTATGACGTCGTGTAGTATTACGTTATAACGTATGACGTTATGTATTATTACGATATATCGTAATACGTTATGCAGTATTAGGTTATAACGTATGACGTTATGGAGTATTACGTTATAACGTATGACGTCATGTGGTATTACGTTATTACGAATAACGTTATATTGTGTTACTTTATAACGTATGGCGTTATGGAGTGTTACGTTATAACGTATGACGTCATGTAGTATTACGTTATAACGTATGACGTTATGTATTATTACGATATAACGTAATACGTTATGCAGTATTAGGTTATAACGTATGACGTCATGTAGCATTACGTTATAACGTATGGCGTTATGTAGTATTACTATATAACGTATGACGTCATGTGGTATTACGTTATTGCTAATAACGGTATATTGTGCTACTTTATGACGTATGACGCCCTGTAGTATTACGTCATAACGTATGACGGTATGAAATATTACGTTATTCCGTATAACGTTATATAATCTTACTTTATGAAGTATGACGTTATGTTGTATTACGTTATAACGTATGCCGTCATGTAGTATTAGGATATAACTTATTACGTTATGTAGTATTACGTTATTACGAATAACATTATATAGTGATACTTTATAACGTATGACCTTATGTTGTGTTACGTTATAACATATGACGTCATGTAGTATTACGTTATTACGAATATCGTTACATTGTGTTACGTTATAACGTGTGACGGTTTGTAATATTACGTTATTCCGTATAACGTTATATAGTGTTACTTTATGAAGTATGACGTTATGTAGTATGACGTGATGTAGTATTACTTTATAATGTATGACGTTATGTAGCATTACGGTATTACGAATGACGTTGTATCGTGTTACTTTATAACGTATTTAGTCGTGTAGTATTACGTTATAACGTATGACGTTATGGGGCATTTCGTTATAACGTATGACGTCATGTGGTATTACGCTATTACGAATAACGTTATATTGTGTTACTTTATGTAGTATGACTTATGTAGTATGACGTGATGTAGTATTACTTTATAATGTATGACGTTATGTAGCATTACGGTATTACGAATGACGTTGTATCGTGTTACTTTATAACGTATTTAGTCGTGTAGTATTACGTTATAACGTATGACGTTATGTATTATTACGATATAACGTAATACGTTATGCAGTATTGGGTTATAACGAATGACGTCATGTTGTATTACGTTATAACGTGTGCCGTCATGTAGTATTACGTTATAACGTATGACGTTACGCAGTATTACGTTATAACGTATGACGTTATGGGGCATTACGTTATAACGTATGACGTAATGTGGTATTGCGTTATAACGAATAACGTTATATTGTGTTACTTTATGTAGTATGACTTATGTAGTACGACGTGATGTAGTATTACTTTATAATGTATGACGTTATGTAGCATTACGGTATTACGAGTAACGTTGTATTGAGTTACTTTATAACGTATGACGTCATGTAGTATTACGATATAACGTATGACGTTATGTATTATTACGATATAGCGTACAACGTTATATAGAATTACGATATAACGCACAACGTTATGTCGTATTACGTTATAACGTATGAGGTCATGTGGTATTACGTTATTACGAATATCGTAATATTGTGTTACTGTATAACGTATGACGTCATGTAGTATTACGTTATTACGAATATCGTAATATTGTGTTACTTTATGACGTATGACGTCATGTAGTATTACGTCATAACGTATGACGGTGTGAAATATTATGTTATTCCGTATAACGTTATATAGTGTTACCTTATGAAGTATGACGTTATGTTGTATTACGTTATAACGTATGATGTTATGGAGTATTACGTTATAACGTATGACGTCATGTGGTATTGCTTTATTACGAATAACGTTATATTCTGTTACTTCATGTAGTATGACTTATGTAGTATGACGTGATGTAGTATTACTTTATAATGTATGACGTTATGTAGCATTAGGTATTACGAGTAATGTTGTATTGTGTTACTTTATAACGTATGACGTTATGTAGTGTTACGTTATAACGTATGACGTCGTGTAGTATTACGTTATAACTTATGACGTTATGTATTATTACGATATAACGTATGACGTCATGTAGTATTACGCTATAACGTATGCCGTCATGTAGTATTACGTTATAACATATGACGTCATGTACTATAACGATATAACGCACAACGTTATATAGAATAACGATATAACGCACAACGTTATGTCGTATTACGTTATAACGTATCATGTCATGCAGTATTACGTTATAACGTATGACGTTACGCAGTATTACGTTATAACGTATGATGTTATGGAGTATTACGTTATAACGTATGACGTTATGTGGTATTACTTTACTACGAATAACGTTATATTGTGTTACTTTATAACGTATGGCGTTATGTAGTGTTACGTTATAACGTATGACGTCGTGTAGTATTACGTTATAACGTATGACGTTATGTATTATTACGATATAACGTAATACGTTATGCAGTATTAGGTTATAACGTATGACGTTATGGAGTATTACGTTATAACGTATGACGTCATGTGGTATTGCTTTATTACGAATAACTTTATATTCTGTTACTTCATGTAGTATGACTTATGTAGTATGACGTGATGTAGTATTACTTTATAATGTATGACGTTATGTAGCATTAGGTATTACGAGTAATGTTGTATTGTGTTACTTTATAACGTATGACGTTATGTAGTGTTACGTTATAACGTATGACGTTATGTATTATTACGATATAACGTATGACGCCATGCAGTATTAGGTTATAACGTATGACGTCGTGTAGTATTACTTTATGACGTATGAGGGCATGTAGTATTACGTTATAACTTATGACGGTATGAAATATTACGTTATTCCGTATAACGTTATATTGTGTTACCTTATGAAGTGTGACCTTATGTTGTATTACGTTATAACGTATGCCGTCATGTAGTATTAGGATATAACTTATTACGTTATGTAGTATTACGTTATTACGAATAACGTTACATAGTGATACTTTATAACGTATGACCTTATCTTGTGTTACGTTATAACGTATGACGTCATGTGGTATTACGTTACTACGAATAACGTTATATTGTGTTACTTTATGTAGTATGACTTATGCAGTATGACGTGACGTAGTATTACTTTATAATGTATGACGTTATGTAGCATTACGGTATTACGAATAACGTTGTATTGTGTTACTTTATAACGTATGGCGTTATTTAGTGTTACGTTATAACGTATGACGTCGTGTAGTATTACGTTATAACGTATGACGTTATGTATTATTACGATATAACGTAATACGTTATGCAGTATTGGGTTATAACGTATGACGTCATGTAGTATTACTTTATGACGTAAGACGTTATGTATTATTACGATATAACGTATGACGTTATGTATTATTACGATATAACGTATGACGCCATGCAGTATTAGGTTATAACGTATGACGTCATGTAGTATTACTTTATGACGTATGACGTCATGTAGTATTACGTTATAACGTATGCCGGTATGAAACATTACGTTATTCCGTATAACGTTATATTGTGTTACCTTATGAAGTGTGACCTTATGTTGTATTACGTTATAACGTATGCCGTCATGTAGTATTAGGATATAACTTTTTACGTTATGTAGTATTACGTTATTACGAATAACGTTATATAGTGATACTTTATATCGTATGACCTTATCTTGTGTTACGTTATATCGTATGACGTCATGTAGTATTATTTTATGACGTATGACGTCATGTAGTATTACTTTATGACGTAAGACGTTATGTATTATTACGATATAACGTATGACGTTATGTATTATTACGATATAACGTATGACGCCATGCAGTATTAGGTTATAACGTATGACGTCATGTAATATTACGTTATAACGTATGGCGTTATGTAGAATTACGATATAACGTATGACGTCATGTGGTATTACGTTATTGCTAATAACGGTATATTGTGCTACTTTATGACGTATGACGTCATGTAGTATTACGTCATAACGTATGACGGTATGAAATATTACGTTATTCCGTATAACTTTATATAGTCTTACTTTATGAAGTATGACGTTATGTTGTATTACGTTATAACGTATGCCGTCATGTAGTATTAGGATATAACTTATTACGTTATGTAGTATTACGTTATTACGAATAACATTATATAGTGATACTTTATAACGTATGACCTTATGTTGTGTTACGTTATAACATATGACGTCATGTAGTATTACGTTATTACGAATATCGATACATTGTGTTACTTTATAACGTATGACGTCATGTGGTATTACTTTACTACGAATAACGTTATATTGTGTTACTTTATAACGTATGACGTTATGTAGTGTTACGTTATAACGTATGACGTCGTGTAGTATTACGTTATAACGTATTACGTTATGTATTATTACGATATAACGTAATACGTTATATAGTGATACTTTATAACGTATGACCTTATGTTGTGTTACGTTATAACGTATGACGTCATGTAGTATTACGATATAACGTACTACGTTATATAGAATTACGATATAACGCACAACGTTATGTCGTATTACGTTATAACGTATCATGTCATGTAGTTTTTCGTTATAACGTATAACGTTACGCAGTATTACGATATAACGTATGATGTTATGGAGTATTACGTTATAACGTATGACGTTATGTATTATTACGATATAGCGTACTACGCTATATAGAATTACGATATAACGCACAACGTTATGTCGTATTACGTTATAACGTATGAGGTCATGTTGTATTACGTTATCACGAATATCGTAATATTGTGTTACTTTATGACGTATGACGTCATGTAGTATTACTTTATGACGTATGACGTCATGTAGTATTACGTTATAACATATGACGTCATGTAGTATTACGATATAACGTACAACGTTGCATAGAATTACGATATAACGCACAACGTTATGTCGTATTACGTTATAACGTATCATGTCATGTAGTATTACGTTATAACGTATGACGTCATGGAGTATTACGTTATAACGTATGAGGTCATGTGGTATTACGTTATTACGAATATCGTAATGTTGTGTTACTTTATGAGGTATGACGTCATGTAGTATTACGTTATTACGAATATCGTAATATTGTGTTACGTTATAACGTATGACGTCGTGTAGTATTACGTTATAACGTATGACGTTACGCAGTATTACGTTATAACGTATGATGTTATGTAGTATTACGTTATAAAGTATGACGTTATGGAGTATTACGTTATAACGTATGAGGTCATGTGATATTACGTTATCACGAATATCGTAATATTGTGTTACTTTATGACGTATGACGTCATGTAGTATTACGTTATAACATATAACGTCATGTAGTATTACGATATAACGCACAACGTTGCATAGAATTACGATATAACGCACAACGTTATGTCGTATTACGTTATAACGTATCATGTCATGTAGTATTACGTTATAACGTATGACGTCATGTGGTATTACGTTATTGCGAATAACGTTTTATTGTGTTACTTTATGACGTATGACGTCATGTAGTATTACGTTATAACGTATGACGGTATGTAATATTACGTTATTCCGTATAACGTTATATAGTGTTACTTTATGAAGTATGACGTTATGTTGTATTACGTTATAACGTTTGACGTTATGGGGCATTTCGTTATAACGTATGACGTCATGTGGTATTACGTTATTACGAATAACGTTATATTGTGTTACTTTATGTAGTATGACTTATGTAGTATGACGTGATGTATTATTACTTTATAATGTATGACCTTATGTAGCATTACGGTATTACGAATGACGTTGTATTGTGTTACTTTATAACGTATGACGTTATTTAGTGTTACGTTATAATGTATGACGTCGTGTAGTATTACGTTATAACGTATGACGTTATGTATTATTACGATATAACGTAATACGTTATGCAGTATTGGGTTATAACGTATGACGTCATGTAGTTTTGCGTTATAACGTATGACGTTACGCAGTATTACGTTATAACGTATGATGTTATGGAGTATTACAATATAACGTATGACGTTATGTATTATTAAGAAATAGCGTACAACGTTATATAGAATTACGATATAACGCACAACGTTATGTCGTATTACGTTATAACGTATGAGGTCATGTGGTATTACGTTATTACGAATATCGTAATATTGTGTTACTTCATGAGGTATGACGTCATGTAGTATTACTTTATGACATATGACGTCATGTAGTATTACTTTATGACGTATGACGTCATGTAGCATTAGGATATAACTTATTACGTTATGTAGTATTACGTTATTACGAATAACGTTACATAGTGATACTTTATAACGTATGACCTTATGTTGTGTTATGTTATAACGTATGACGTCATGTGGTATTACGTTATTACGAATAACGTTATATTGTGTTACTTTATGTAGTATGACTTATGCAGTATGACGTGACGTAGTATTACTTTATAATGTATGACGTTATGTAGCATTACGGTATTACGAATAACGTTGTATTTTGTTACTTTATAACGTATGGCGTTATTTAGTGTTACGTTATAACGTATGACGTCGTGTAGTATTACGTTATAACGTATGACGTTATGTATTATTACGATATAACGTAATACGTTATGCAGTATTGGGTTATAACGTATGACGTCATGTATTTTTGCGTTATAACGTATGACGTTACGCAGTATTACGTTATAACGTATGATGTTATGGAGTATTACGTTATAACGTATGACGTTATGTATTATTACTATATAGCGTACAACGTTATATAGAGTTACGATATAACGCATAACGTTATGTCGTATTACGTTATAAGGTATGAGGTCATGTGGTATTACGTTATTACGAATATCGTAATGTTGTGTTACTTTATGAGGTATGACGTCATGTAGTATTACTTTATGACGTATGACGTCATGTAGTATTACGTTATAACGTATGACGGTATGAAATATTACGTTATTCCGTATAACGTTATATTGTGTTACCTTATGAAGTGTGACCTTATGTTGTATTACGTTATAACGTATGCCGTCATGTAGTATTAGGATATAACTTATTACGTTATGTAGTATTACGTTATTACGAATAACGTTATATAGTGATACTTTATATCGTATGACCTTATCTTGTGTTACGCTATAACGTATGACGTCATGTAGTATTACTTTATGACGTATGACGTCATGTAGTATTACTTTATGACGTATGACGTTATGTATTATTACGATATAACGTATGACGTTATGTATTATTACGATATAACGTATGACGCCATGCAGTATTAGGTTATAACGTATGACGTCATGTAATATTACGTTATAACGTATGGCGTTATGTAGAATTACGATATAACGTATGACGTCATGTGGTATTACGTTATTGCTAATAACGGTATATTGTGTTACTTTATGACGTATGACGTCATGTAGTATTACGTTATAACATATGACGTCATGTAGTATTACGATATAACGTACAACGTTGCATAGAATTACGATATAACGCACAACGTTATGTCGTATTAGGTTATAACGTATCATGTCATGTAGTATTACGTTATAACGTATGACGTTATGGAGTATTACGATATAAAGTAATACGTTATGCAGTATTGGGTTATAACGTATGACGTCATGTAGTATTACTTTATGACGTATGACGTTATGTATTATTACGATATAACGTATGACGTTATGTATTATTACGATATAACGTATGACGTTATGCAGTATTAGGTTATAACGTATGACGTCATGCAGTTTTGCGTTATAACGTATGACGTCATGTAGTATTACTTTATGACGTATGACGTCATGTAGTATTACTTTATGACGTATGACGTTATGTATTATTACGATATAACGTATGACGTTATGTATTATTACGATATAACGTATGACGCCATGCAGTATTAGGTTATAACGTATGACGTCATGTGGTATTACGTTATTACGAATAACGTTATATTGTGTTACTTTATATCGTATGACGTCATGTAGTATTACGTTATAACGTATGGCGTTATGTAGTATTACGATATAACGTATGACGTCATGTGGTATTACGTTATTGCGAATAACGTTAAATTGTGCTACTTTATAACGTATGACGTTATGTAGTGTTACGTTCTAACGTATGACGTCATGTAGTATTACGATATAACGTATGACGCTATGTATTATAACGATATAACGTACAACGTTATATAGAATTACGATATAACGCACAACGTTATGTCGTATTACGTTATAACGTATCATGTCATGTAGTATTACGTTATAACGTATGACGTCATGTGGTATTACGTTATTGCTAATAACGGTATATTGTGCTACTTTATGACGTATGCCGTCATGTAGTATTAGGATATATCTTATTACGTTATGTAGTATTACGTTATTACGAATAACATTATATAGTGATACTTTATAACGTATGACCTTATGTTGTGTTACGTTATAACATATGACGTCATGTAGTATTACGTTATTACGAATATCGTTACAATGTGTTACATTATTACGTATGACGTCATGTAGTCTTACGTTATAACGTATGGCGATATGTAGTATTACGATATAACGTATCACGTCATGTGGTATTACGTTATTGCGAATAAAGTTTTATTGTGTTACTTTATGACGTATGACGTCATGTAGTATTACGTTATAACGTATGACGGTATGTAATATTACGTTATCCCGTATAACGTTATATAGTGTTACTTTATGAAGTATGACGTTATGTTGTATTACGTTATAACGTTTGACGTTATGGGGCATTTCGTTATAACGTATGACGTCATGTGGCATTACGTTATTACGAATAACGTTATATTGTGTTACTTTATGTAGTATGACTTATGTAGTATGACGTGATGTATTATTACTTTATAATGTATGACCTTATGTAGCATTACGGTATTACGAATGACGTTGTATTGTGTTACTTTATAACGTATGACGTTATTTAGTGTTACGTTATAATGTATGACGTCGTGTAGTATTACGTTATAACGTATGACGTTATGTATTATTACGATATAACGTAATACGTTATGCAGTATTGGGTTATAACGTATGACGTCATGTACTTTGCGTTATAACGTATGACGTTACGCAGTATTACGTTATAACGTATGATGTTATGGAGTATTACGTTATAACGTATGACGTTATGTATTATTAAGAAATAGCGTACAACGTTATATAGAATTACGATATAACGCACAACGTTATGTCGTATTACGTTATAATGTATGAGGTCATGTGGTATTACGTTATTACGAATATCGTAATGTTGTGTTACTTTATGAGGTATGACGTCATGTAGTATTACTTTATGACGTATGACGTCATGTAGTATTACGTTATAACGTATGACGCCATGCAGTATTAGGTTATAACGTATGACGTTATGGAGTATTACGATATAACGTAATACGTTATGCAGTATTGGGTTATAACGTATGACGTCATGTAGTATTTCTTTATGACGTATGACGTTATGTATTATTACGATATAACGTATGACGTTATGTATTATTACGATATAACGTATGACGTTATGCAGTATTAGGTTATAACGTATGACGTCATGCAGTTTTGCGTTATAACGTATGACGTTATGGAGTATTACGTTATAACGTATGGCGTTATGTAGTATTACGATATAACGTATGACGTCATGTGGTATTACGTTATAGCTAATAACGGTATATTGTGTTACTTTATGACGTATGACGTCATGTAGTATTACTTTATGACGTATGACGTCATGTAGCATTAGGATATAACTTATTACGTTATGTAGTATTACGTTATTACGAATAACGTTACATAGTGATACTTTATAACGTATGACCTTATGTTGTGTTATGTTATAACGTATGACGTCATGTGGTATTACGTTATTACGAATAACGTTATATTGTGTTACTTTATGTAGTATGACTTATGCAGTATGACGTGACGTAGTATTACTTTATAATGTATGACGTTATGTAGCATTACGGTATTACGAATAACATTGTATTGTGTTACTTTATAACGTATGGCGTTATTTAGTGTTACGTTATAACGTATGACGTCGTGTAGTATTACGTTATAACGTATGACGTTATGTATTATTACGATATAACGTAATACGTTATGCAGTATTGGGTTATAACGTATGACGTCATGTAGTTTTGCGTTATAACGTATGACGTTACGCAGTATTACGTTATAACGTATGATGTTATGAAGTATTACGTTATAACGTATGACGTTATGTATTATTACGATATAGCGTACAACGTTATATAGATTTACGATATAACGCATAACGTTATGTCGTATTACGTTATAATGTATGAGGTCATGTGGTATTACGTTATTACGAATATCGTAATGTTGTGTTACTTTATGAGGTATGACGTCATGTAGTATTACTTTATGACGTATGACGTCATGTAGTATTACGTTATAACGTATGACGCCATGCAGTATTAGGTTATAACGTATGACGTTATGGAGTATTACGATATAACGTAATACGTTATGCAGTATTGGGTTATAACGTATGACGTCATGTAGTATTTCTTTATGACGTATGACGTTATGTATTATTACGATATAACGTATGACGTTATGTATTATTACGATATAACGTATGACGTTATGCAGTATTAGGTTATAACGTATGACGTCATGCAGTTTTGCGTTATAACGTATGACGTCATGTAGTATTACTTTATGACGTATGACGTTATGTATTATTACGATATAACGTATGACGTTATGTATTATTACGATATAACGTATGACGCCATGCAGTATTAGGTTATAACGTATGACGTCATGTAGTATTACGTTATAATGTATGGCGATATGTAGTATTACGATATAACGTATGACGTCATGTGGTATTACGTTATTACGAATAACGTTATATTGTGTTACTTTATATCGTATGACGTCATGTAGTATTACGTTATAACGTATGGCGCTATGTAGTATTACGATATAACGTATGACGTCATGTGGTATTACGTTATTACGAATAACGTTATATTGTGTTACTTTATATCGTATGACGTCATGTAGTATTACGATATAACGTATGACGCTATGTATTATAACGATATAACGTACAACGTTATATAGAATTACGATATAACGCACAACGTTATGTCGTATTACGTTATAACGTATCATGTCATGTAGTATTACGTTATTACGAATAACGTTATATTGTGTTACTTTATATCGTATGACGTCATGTAGCATTACTTTATAACGTATGACGTCATGTAGCATTACGTTATAACGTATGGCGTTATGTAGTATTACTATATAACGTATGACGTCATGTGGTATTGCGTTATTGCTAATAACGGTATATTGTGCTACTTTATGACGTATGACGTCATGTAGTATTTCGTCATAACGTATGACGGTATGAAATATTACGTTATTCCGTATAACGTTATATAGTGTTACTTTATGAAGTATGACGTTATGTTGTATTACGTTATAACGTATGCCGTCATGTAGTATTAGGATATAACTTATTACGTTATGTAGTATTACGTTATTACGAATAACATTATATAGTGATACTTTATAACGTATGACCTTATGTTGTGTTACGTTATAACATATGACGTCATGTAGTATTACGATATAACGTACAACGTTGCATAGAATTACGATATAACGCACAACGTTATGTCGTATTAGGTTATAACGTATCATGTCATGTAGTATTACGTTATAACGTATGACGTTATGGAGTATTACGATATAACGTAATACGTTATGCAGTATTGGGTTATAACGTATGACGTCATGTAGTATTACTTTATGACGTATGACGTTATGTATTATTACGATATAACGTATGACGTTATGTATTATTACGATATAACGTATGACGTTATGCAGTATTAGGTTATAACGTATGACGTCATGCAGTTTTGCGTTATAACGTATGACGTCATGTAGTATTACTTTATGACGTATGACGTCATGTAGTATTACTTTATGACGTATGACGTTATGTATTATTACGATATAACGTATGACGTTATGTATTATTACGATATAACGTATGACGCCATGCAGTATTAGGTTATAACGTATGACGTCATGTGGTATTACGTTATTACGAATAACGTTATATTGTGTTACTTTATAACGTATGGCGTTATGTAGTGTTACGTTATAACGTATGACGTCGTGTAGTATTACGTTATAACGTATGACGTTATGTATTATTACGATATAACGTAATACGTTATATAGTGATACTTTATAACGTATGACCTTATGTTGTGTTACGTTATAACGTATGACGTCATGTTGTATTACGATATAACGTACTACGTTATATAGAATTACGATATAACGCACAACGTTATGTCGTATTACCTTATAACGTATCATGTCATGTAGTTTTTCGTTATAACGTATGACGTTACGCAGTATTACGATATAACGTATGATGTTATGGAGTATTACGTTATAACGTATGACGTTATGTATTATTACGATATAGCGTACTACGCTATATAGAATTACGATATAACGCACAACGTTATGTCGTATTACGTTATAACGTATGAGGTCATGTTGTATTACGTTATCACGAATATCGTAATATTGTGTTACTTTATGACGTATGACGTCATGTAGTATTACTTTATGACGTATGACGTCATGTAGTATTACGTTATTACGAATATCGTAATATTGTGTTACATTATAACGTATGACGTCGTGTAGTATTACGTTATAACGTATGACGTTACGCAGTATTACGTTATAACGTATGATGTTATGTAGTATTACGTTATAAAGTATGACGTTATGGAGTATTACGTTATAACGTATGAGGTCATGTGATATTACGTTATCACGAATATCGTAATATTGTGTTACTTTATGACGTATGACGTCATGTAGTATTACGTTATAAAATATAACGTCATGTAGTATTACGATATAACGTACAACGTTGCATGGAATTACGATATAACGCACAACGTTATGTCGTATTACGTTATAACGTATCATGTCATGTAGTATTACGTTATAACGTATGACGTCATGTGGTATTACGTTATTGCTAATAACGGTATATTGTGCTACTTTATGACGTATGCCGTCATGTAGTATTAGGATATATCTTATTACGTTATGTAGTATTACGTTATTACGAATAACATTATATAGTGATACTTTATAACGTATGACCTTATGTTGTGTTACGTTATAACATATGACGTCATGTAGTATTACGTTATTACGAATATCGTTACAATGTGTTACTTTATTACGTATGACGTCATGTAGTCTTACGTTATAACGTATGGCGATATGTAGTATTACGATATAACGTATCACGTCATGTGGTATTACGTTATTGCGAATAAAGTTTTATTGTGTTACTTTATGACGTATGACGTCATGTAGTATTACGTTATAACGTATGACGGTATGTAATATTACGTTATTCCGTATAACGTTATATAGTGTTACTTTATGAAGTATGACGTTATGTTGTATTACGTTATAGCGTTTGACGTTATGGGGCATTTCGTTATAACGTATGACGTCATGTGGCATTACGTTATTACGAATAACGTTATATTGTGTTACTTTATGTAGTATGACTTATGTAGTATGACGTGATGTATTATTACTTTATAATGTATGACCTTATGTAGCATTACGGTATTACGAATGACGTTGTATTGTGTTACTTTATAACGTATGACGTTATTTAGTGTTACGTTATAATGTATGACGTCGTGTAGTATTACGTTATAACGTATGACGTTATGTATTATTACGATATAACGTAATACGTTATGCAGTATTGGGTTATAACGTATGACGTCATGTACTTTGCGTTATAACGTATGACGTTACGCAGTATTACGTTATAACGTATGATGTTATGGAGTATTACGTTATAACGTATGACGTTATGTATTATTAAGAAATAGCGTACAACGTTATATAGAATTACGATATAACGCACAACGTTATGTCGTATTACGTTATAACGTATGAGGTCATGTGGTATTACGTTATTACGAATATCGTAATATTGTGTTACTTCATGAGGTATGACTTCATGTAGTAGTACTTTATGACGTATGACGTCATGTAGTATTACTTTATGACGTATGACGTTATGTATTATTACGATATAACGTATGACGTTATGCAGTATTAGGTTATAACGTATGACGTCATGCAGTTTTGCGTTATAACGTATGACGTTATGGAGTATTACGTTATAACGTATGGCGTTATGTAGTATTACGATATAACGTATGACGTCATGTGGTATTACGTTATAGCTAATAACGGTATATTGTGTTACTTTATGACGTATGACGTCATGTAGTATTACTTTATGACGTATGACGTCATGTAGCATTAGGATATAACTTATTACGTTATGTAGTATTACGTTATTACGAATAACGTTACATAGTGATACTTTATAACGTATGACCTTATGTTGTGTTATGTTATAACGTATGACGTCATGTGGTATTACGTTATTACGAATAACGTTATATTGTGTTACTTTATGTAGTATGACTTATGCAGTATGACGTGACGTAGTATTACTTTATAATGTATGACGTTATGTAGCATTACGGTATTACGAATAACATTGTATTGTGTTACTTTATAACGTATGGCGTTATTTAGTGTTACGTTATAACGTATGACGTCGTGTAGTATTACGTTATAACGTATGACGTTATGTATTATTACGATATAACGTAATACGTTATGCAGTATTGGGTTATAACGTATGACGTCATGTAGTTTTGCGTTATAACGTATGACGTTACGCAGTATTACGTTATAACGTATGATGTTATGAAGTATTACGTTATAACGTATGACGTTATGTATTATTACGATATAGCGTACAACGTTATATAGATTTACGATATAACGCATAACGTTATGTCGTATTACGTTATAAGGTATGAGGTCATGTGGTATTACGTTATTACGAATATCGTAATGTTGTGTTACTTTATGAGGTATGACGTCATGTAGTATTACTTTATGACGTATGACGTCATGTAGTATTACGTTATAACGTATGACGCCATGCAGTATTAGGTTATAACGTATGACGTCATGTAATAATACGTTATAACGTATGGCGTTATGTAGAATTACGATATAACGTATGACGTCATGTGGTATTACGTTATTGCTAATAACGGTATATTGTGTTACTTTATGACGTATGACGTCTTTGTAGTATTACGTTATAACATATGACGTCATGTAGTATTACGATATAACGTACAACGTTGCATAGAATTACGATATAACGCACAACGTTATGTCGTATTAGGTTATAACGTATCATGTCATGTAGTATTACGTTATAACGTATGACGTTATGGAGTATTACGATATAACGTAATACGTTATGCAGTATTGGGTTATAACGTATGACGTCATGTAGTATTTCTTTATGACGTATGACGTTATGTATTATTACGATATAACGTATGACGTTATGTATTATTACGATATAACGTATGACGTTATGCAGTATTAGGTTATAACGTATGACGTCATGCAGTTTTGCGTTATAACGTATGACGTCATGTAGTATTACTTTATGACGCATGACGTTATGTATTATTACGATATAACGTATGACGTTATGTATTATTACGATATAACGTATGACGCCATGCAGTATTAGGTTATAACGTATGACGTCATGTAGTATTACGTTATAATGTATGGCGATATGTAGTATTACGATATAACGTATGACGTCATGTGGTATTACGTTATTACGAATAACGTTATATTGTGTTACTTTATATCGTATGACGTCATGTAGTATTACGTTATAACGTATGGCGCTATGTAGTATTACGATATAACGTATGACGTCATGTGGTATTACGTTATTACGAATAACGTTATATTGTGTTACTTTATATCGTATGACGTCATGTAGTATTACGATATAACGTATGACGCTATGTATTATAACGATATAACGTACAACGTTATATAGAATTACGATATAACGCACAACGTTATGTCGTATTACGTTATAACGTATCATGTCATGTAGTATTACGTTATTACGAATAACGTTATATTGTGTTACTTTATATCGTATGACGTCATGTAGCATTACTTTATAACGTATGACGTCATGTAGCATTACGTTATAACGTATGGCGTTATGTAGTATTACTATATAACGTATGACGTCATGTGGTATTGCGTTATTGCTAATAACGGTATATTGTGCTACTTTATGACGTATGACGTCATGTAGTATTTCGTCATAACGTATGACGGTATGAAATATTACGTTATTCCGTATAACGTTATATAGTGTTACTTTATGAAGTATGACGTTATGTTGTATTACGTTATAACGTATGCCGTCATGTAGTATTAGGATATAACTTATTACGTTATGTAGTATTACGTTATTACGAATAACATTATATAGTGATACTTTATAACGTATGACCTTATGTTGTGTTACGTTATAACATATGACGTCATGTAGTATTACGTTATTACGAATATCGTTACATTGTGTTACTTTATAACGTATGACGTCATGTAGTAGTACGTTATAACGTATGGCGATATGTAGTATTACGATATAACGTATGACGTCATGTGGTATTACGTTATTGCGAATAACGTTTTATTCTGTTACTTTATAACGTATGACGTCATGTAGTATTACGTCATAACGTATGACGGTATGAAATATTACGTTATTCCGTATAACGTTATATAGTCTTACTTTATGAAGTATGACGTTATGTTGTATTACGTTATAACGTATGCCGTCATGTAGTATTAGGATATAACTTATTACGTTATGTAGTATTACGTTATTACGAATAACATTATATAGTGATACTTTATAACGTATGACCTTATGTTGTGTTACGTTATAACATATGACGTCATGTAGTATTACGTTATTACGAATATCGTTACATTGTGTTACTTTATGACGTATGACGTCATGTAGTATTACGTTACAACGTATGATGGTATGTAATATTACGTTATTCCGTACAACGTTATATAGTGTTACTTTATGAAGTATGACGTTATGTTGTATTACGTTATAACGTATGACGTCATGTAGCATTAGGATATAACTTATTACGTTATGTAGTATTAGGTTATTACGAATAACGTTATATAGTGATACTTTATAACGTATGACCTTATGTTGTGTTACGTTATAACGTATGAGGTCATGTTGTATTACGTTATCACGAATATCGTAATATTGTGTTACTTTATGACGTATGACGTCATGTAGTATTACTTTATGACGTATGACGTCATGTAGTATTACGTTATAACATATGACGTCATGTAGTATTACGATATAACGTACAACGTTGCATAGAATTACGATATAACGCACAACGTTATGTCGCATTACGTTATAACGTATCATGTCATGTAGTATTACGCTATAACGTATGACGTTATGGAGTATTACGTTATAACGTATGACGTCATGTGGTATTGCTTTATTACGAATAACATTATATTGTGTTACTTTATAACGTATGACGTCATGTAGTATTACGCTATAACGTATGCCGTCATTTAGTATTACGTTAGAACATATGACGTCATGTGCTATTACGATATAACGTACAACGTTATATAGAATAACGATATAACGCACAACGTTATGTCGTGTTACGTTATAACGTATGACGTTACGCAGTATTACGTTATAACGTATGATGTTATGTAGTATTACGTTATAACGTATGACGTCATGTGGTATTACTTTACTACGAATAACGTTATATTGTGTTACTTTATAACGTATGGCGTTATGTAGTGTTACGTTATAACGTATGACGTCGTGTAGTATTACGTTATAACGTATGACGTTATGTATTATTACGATATAACGTAATACGTTATGCAGTATTAGGTTATATCGTATGACGTTATGGAGTATTGCGTTATAACGTATGACGTCAGGTGGTATTACGTTATTACGAATAACGTTATATTGTGTTACTTTATAACGTATGGCGTTATGTAGTGTTACGTTATTACGAATATCGTTACATTGTGTTACGTTATAACGTATGACGGTTTGTAATATTACGTTATTCCGTATAACGTTATATAGTGTTACTTTATCAAGTATGACGTTATGTTGTATTACGTTATAACGTATGACGTTATGGGGCATTTCGTTATAACGTATGACGTCATGTGGTATTACGCTATTACGAATAACGTTGTATTGTGTTACTTTATGTAGTATGACTTATGTAGTATGACGTGATGTAGTATTACTTTATAATGTATGACGTTATGTAGCATTACGGTATTACGAATGACGTTGTATTGTGTTACTTTATAACGTATTTAGTCGTGTAGTATTACGTTATAACGTATGACGTTATGTATTATTACGATATAACGTAATACGTTATGCAGTATTGGGTTATAACGAATGACGTCATGTTGTATTACGTTATAACGTGTGCCGTCATGTAGTATTACGTTATAACGTATGACGTTACGCAGTATTACGTTATAACGTATGACGTTATGGGGCATTACGTTATAACGTATGACGTAATGTGGTATTGCGTTATAACGAATAACGTTATATTGTGTTACTTTATGTAGTATGACTTATGTAGTACGACGTGATGTAGTATTACTTTATAATGTATGACGTTATGTAGCATTACGGTATTACGAGTAACGTTGTATTGAGTTACTTTATAACGTATGACGTCATGTAGTATTACGATATAACGTATGACGTTATGTATTATTACGATATAGCGTACAACGTTATATAGAATTACGATATAACGCACAACGTTATGTCGTATTACGTTATAACGTATGAGGTCATGTGGTATTACGTTATTACGAATATCGTAATATTGTGTTACTGTATAACGTATGACGTCATGTAGTATTACGTTATTACGAATATCGTAATATTGTGTTACTTTATGACGTATGACGTCATGTAGTATTACGTCATAACGTATGACGGTGTGAAATATTATGTTATTCCGTATAACGTTATATAGTGTTACCTTATGAAGTATGACGTTATGTTGTATTACGTTATAACGTATGATGTTATGGAGTATTACGTTATAACGTATGACGTCATGTGGTATTGCTTTATTACGAATAACGTTATATTCTGTTACTTCATGTAGTATGACTTATGTAGTATGACGTGATGTAGTATTACTTTATAATGTATGACGTTATGTAGCATTAGGTATTACGAGTAATGTTGTATTGTGTTACTTTATAACGTATGACGTTATGTAGTGTTACGTTATAACGTATGACGTCGTGTAGTATTACGTTATAACTTATGACGTTATGTATTATTACGATATAACGTATGACGTCATGTAGTATTACGCTATAACGTATGCCGTCATGTAGTATTACGTTATAACATATGACGTCATGTACTATAACGATATAACGCACAACGTTATATAGAATAACGATATAACGCACAACGTTATGTCGTATTACGTTATAACGTATCATGTCATGCAGTATTACGTTATAACGTATGACGTTACGCAGTATTACGTTATAACGTATGATGTTATGGAGTATTACGTTATAACGTATGACGTTATGTGGTATTACTTTACTACGAATAACGTTATATTGTGTTACTTTATAACGTATGGCGTTATGTAGTGTTACGTTATAACGTATGACGTCGTGTAGTATTACGTTATAACGTATGACGTTATGTATTATTACGATATAACGTAATACGTTATGCAGTATTAGGTTATAACGTATGACGTTATGGAGTATTACGTTATAACGTATGACGTCATGTGGTATTACGTTATTACGAATAACGTTATATTGTGTTACTTTATAACGTATGGCGTTATGGAGTGTTACGTTATAACGTATGACGTCGTGTAGTATTACGTTATAACGAATGGCGTTATGTAGTATTACTATATAACGTGTGACGTCATGTGGTATTACGTTATTGCTAATAACGGTATATTGTGCTACTTTATGACGTATGACGCCATGTAGTATTACGTCATAACGTATGACGGTATGAAATATTACGTTATTCCGTATAACGTTATATAATCTTACTTTATGATGTATGACCTTATGTTGTATTACGTTATAACGTATGCCGTCATGTAGTATTAGGATATAACTTATTACGTTATGTAGTATTACGTTATTACGAATAACATTATATAGTGATACTTTATAACGTATGACCTTATGTTGTGTTACGTTATAACATATGACGTCATGTAGTATTACGTTATTACGAATATCGTTACATTGTGTTACGTTATAACGTATGACGGTTTGTAATATTACGTTATTCCGTATAACGTTATATAGTGTTACTTTATCAAGTATGACGTTATGTTGTATTACGTTATAACGTATGACGTTATGGGGCATTTCGTTATAACGTATGACGTCATGTGGTATTACGCTATTACGAATAACGTTATATTGTGTTACTTTATGTAGTATGACTTATGTAGTATGACGTGATGTAGTATTACTTTATAATGTATGACGTTATGTAGCATTACGGTATTACGAATGACGTTGTATTGTGTTACTTTATAACGTATTTAGTCGTGTAGTATTACGTTATAACGTATGACGTTATGTATTATTACGATATAACGTAATACGTTATGCAGTATTGGGTTATAACGAATGACGTCATGTTGTATTACGTTATAACGTGTGCCGTCAGGTAGTATTACGTTATAACGTATGACGTTACGCAGTCTTACGTTATAACGTATGACGTTATGGGGCATTACGTTATAACGTATGACGTCATGTGGTATTGCGTTATTACGAATAACGTTATATTGTGTTACTTTATGTAGTATGACTTATGTAGTACGACGTGATGTAGTATTACTTTATAATGTATGACGTTATGTAGCATTACGGTATTACGAGTAACGTTGTATTGAGTTACTTTATAACGTATGACGTCATGTAGTATTACGATATAACGTACGACGTTATGTATTATTACGATATAGCGTACAACGTTATATAGAATTACGATATAACGCACAACGTTATGTCGTATTACGTTATAACGTATGAGGTCATGTGGTATTACGTTATTACGAATATCGTAATATTGTGTTACTGTATAACGTATGACGTCATGTAGTATTACGTTATTACGAATATCGTAATATTGTGTTACTTTATGACGTATGACGTCATGTAGTATTACGTCATAACGTATGACGGTGTGAAATATTATGTTATTCCGTATAACGTTATATAGTGTTACCTTATGAAGTATAACGTTATGTTGTATTACGTTATAACGTATGATGTTATGGAGTATTACGTTATAACGTATGACGTCATGTGGTATTGCTTTATTACGAATAACGTTATATTCTGTTACTTCATGTAGTATGACTTATGTAGTATGACGTGATGTTGTATTACTTTATAATGTATGACGTTATGTAGCATTAGGTATTACGAGTAATGTTGTATTGTGTTACTTTATAACGTATGACGTTATGTAGTGTTACGTTATAACGTATGACGTTATGTATTATTACGATATAACGTATGACGCCATGCAGTATTAGGTTATAACGTATGACGTCGTGTAGTATTACTTTATGACGTATGAGGGCATGTAGTATTACGTTATAACTTATGACGGTATGAAATATTACGTTATTCCGTATAACGTTATATTGTGTTACCTTATGAAGTGTGACCTTATGTTGTATTACGTTATAACGTATGCCGTCATGTAGTATTAGGATATAACTTATTACGTTATGTAGTATTACGTTATTACGAATAACGTTACATAGTGATACTTTATAACGTATGACCTTATCTTGTGTTACGTTATAACGTATGACGTCATGTGGTATTACGTTATTACGAATAACGTTATATTGTGTTACTTTATGTAGTATGACTTATGCAGTATGACGTGACGTAGTATTACTTTATAATGTATGACGTTATGTAGCATTACGGTATTACGAATAACGTTGTATTGTGTTACTTTATAACGTATGGCGTTATTTAGTGTTACGTTATAACGTATGACGTCGTGTAGTATTACGTTATAACGTATGACGTTATGTATTATTACGATATAACGTAATACGTTATGCAGTATTGGGTTATAACGTATGACGTCATGTAGTATTACTTTATGACGTAAGACGTTATGTATTATTACGATATAACGTATGACGTTATGTATTATTACGATATAACGTATGACGCCATGCAGTATTAGGTTATAACGTATGACGTCATGTAGTATTACTTTATGACGTATGACGTCATGTAGTATTACGTTATAACGTATGCCGGTATGAAACATTACGTTATTCCGTACAACGTTATATTGTGTTACCTTATGAAGTGTGACCTTATGTTGTATTACGTTATAACGTATGCCGTCATGTAGTATTAGGATATAACTTATTACGTTATGTAGTATTACGTTATTACGAATAACGTTATATAGTGATACTTTATATCGTATGACCTTATCTTGTGTTACGTTATATCGTATGACGTCATGTAGTATTATTTTATGACGTATGACGTCATGTAGTATTACTTTATGACGTAAGACGTTATGTATTATTACGATATAACGTATGACGTTATGTATTATTACGATATAACGTATGACGCCATGCAGTATTAGGTTATAACGTATGACGTCATGTAATATTACGTTATAACGTATGGCGTTATGTAGAATTACGATATAACGTATGACGTCATGTGGTATTACGTTATTGCTAATAACGGTATATTGTGCTACTTTATGACGTATGACGTCATGTAGTATTACGTCATAACGTATGACGGTATGAAATATTACGTTATTCCGTATAACTTTATATAGTCTTACTTTATGAAGTATGACGTTATGTTGTATTACGTTATAACGTATGCCGTCATGTAGTATTAGGATATAACTTATTACGTTATGTAGTATTACGTTATTACAAATAACATTATATAGTGATACTTTATAACGTATGACCTTATGTTGTGTTACGTTATAACATATGACGTCATGTAGTATTACGTTATTACGAATATCGATACATTGTGTTACTTTATAACGTATGACGTCATGTGGTATTACTTTACTACGAATAACGTTATATTGTGTTACTTTATAACGTATGACGTTATGTAGTGTTACGTTATAACGTATGACGTCGTGTAGTATTACGTTATAACGTATTACGTTATGTATTATTACGATATAACGTAATACGTTATATAGTGATACTTTATAACGTATGACCTTATGTTGTGTTACGTTATAACGTATGACGTCATGTAGTATTACGATATAACGTACTACGTTATATAGAATTACGATATAACGCACAACGTTATGTCGTATTACGTTATAACGTATCATGTCATGTAGTTTTTCGTTATAACGTATGACGTTACGCAGTATTACGATATAACGTATGATGTTATGGAGTATTACGTTATAACGTATGACGTTATGTATTATTACGATATAGCGTACTACGCTATATAGAATTACGATATAACGCACAACGTTATGTCGTATTACGTTATAACGTATGAGGTCATGTTGTATTACGTTATCACGAATATCGTAATATTGTGTTACTTTATGACGTATGACGTCATGTAGTATTACTTTATGACGTATGACGTCATGTAGTATTACGTTATAACATATGACGTCATGTAGTATTACGATATAACGTACAACGTTGCATAGAATTACGATATAACGCACAACGTTATGTCGTATTACGTTATAACGTATCATGTCATGTAGTATTACGTTATAACGTATGACGTCATGTAGTATTACTTTATAACGTATGAGGTCATGTGGTATTACGTTATTACGAATATCGTAATGTTGTGTTACTTTATGAGGTATGACGTCATGTAGTATTACGTTATTACGAATATCGTAATATTGTGTTACGTTATAACGTATGACGTCGTGTAGTATTACGTTATAACGTATGACGTTACGCAGTATTACGTTATAACGTATGATGTTATGTAGTATTACGTTATAAAGTATGACGTTATGGAGTATTACGTTATAACGTATGAGGTCATGTGATATTACGTTATCACGAATATCGTAATATTGTGTTACTTTATGACGTATGACGTCATGTAGTATTACGTTATAACATATAACGTCATGTAGTATTACGATATAACGCACAACGTTGCATAGAATTACGATATAACGCACAACGTTATGTCGTATTACGTTATAACGTATCATGTCATGTAGTATTACGTTATAACGTATGACGTCATGTGGTATTACGTTATTGCGAATAACGTTTTATTGTGTTACTTTATGACGTATGACGTCATGTAGTATTACGTTATAACGTATGACGGTATGTAATATTACGTTATTCCGTATAACGTTATATAGTGTTACTTTATGAAGTATGACGTTATGTTGTATTACGTTATAACGTTTGACGTTATGGGGCATTTCGTTATAACGTATGACGTCATGTGGTATTACGTTATTACGAATAACGTTATATTGTGTTACTTTATGTAGTATGACTTATGTAGTATGACGTGATGTATTATTACTTTATAATGTATGACCTTATGTAGCATTACGGTATTACGAATGACATTTTATTGTGTTACTTTATAACGTATGACGTTATTTAGTGTTACGTTATAATGTATGACGTCGTGTAGTATTACGTTATAACGTATGACGTTATGTATTATTACGATATAACGTAATACGTTATGCAGTATTGGGTTATAACGTATGACGTCATGTAGTTTTGCGTTATAACGTATGACGTTACGCAGTATTACGTTATAACGTATGATGTTATGGAGTATTACAATATAACGTATGACGTTATGTATTATTAAGAAATAGCGTACAACGTTATATAGAATTACGATATAACGCACAACGTTATGTCGTATTACGTTATAACGTATGAGGTCATGTGGTATTACGTTATTACGAATATCGTAATATTGTGTTACTTCATGAGGTATGACGTCATGTAGTATTACTTTATGACATATGACGTCATGTAGTATTACTTTATGACGTATGACGTCATGTAGCATTAGGATATAACTTATTACGTTATGTAGTATTACGTTATTACGAATAACGTTACATAGTGATACTTTATAACGTATGACCTTATGTTGTGTTATGTTATAACGTATGACGTCATGTGGTATTACGTTATTACGAATAACGTTATATTGTGTTACTTTATGTAGTATGACTTATGCAGTATGACGTGACGTAGTATTACTTTATAATGTATGACGTTATGTAGCATTACGGTATTACGAATAACGTTGTATTTTGTTACTTTATAACGTATGGCGTTATTTAGTGTTACGTTATAACGTATGACGTCGTGTAGTATTACGTTATAACGTATGACGTTATGTATTATTACGATATAACGTAATACGTTATGCAGTATTGGGTTATAACGTATGACGTCATGTATTTTTGCGTTATAACGTATGACGTTACGCAGTATTACGTTATAACGTATGATGTTATGGAGTATTACGTTATAACGTATGACGTTATGTATTATTACGATATAGCGTACAACGTTATATAGAGTTACGATATAACGCATAACGTTATGTCGTATTACGTTATAAGGTATGAGGTCATGTGGTATTACGTTATTACGAATATCGTAATGTTGTGTTACTTTATGAGGTATGACGTCATGTAGTATTACTTTATGACGTATGACGTCATGTAGTATTACGTTATAACGTATGACGGTATGAAATATTACGTTATTCCGTATAACGTTATATTGTGTTACCTTATGAAGTGTGACCTTATGTTGTATTACGTTATAACGTATGCCGTCATGTAGTATTAGGATATAACTTATTACGTTATGTAGTATTACGTTATTACGAATAACGTTATATAGTGATACTTTATATCGTATGACCTTATCTTGTGTTACGCTATAACGTATGACGTCATGTAGTATTACTTTATGACGTATGACGTCATGTAGTATTACTTTATGACGTATGACGTTATGTATTATTACGATATAACGTATGACGTTATGTATTATTACGATATAACGTATGACGCCATGCAGTATTAGGTTATAACGTATGACGTCATGTAATATTACGTTATAACGTATGGCGTTATGTAGAATTACGATATAACGTATGACGTCATGTGGTATTACGTTATTGCTAATAACGGTATATTGTGTTACTTTATGACGTATGACGTCATGTAGTATTACGTTATAACATATGACGTCATGTAGTATTACGATGTAACGTACAACGTTGCATAGAATTACGATATAACGCACAACGTTATGTCGTATTAGGTTATAACGTATCATGTCATGTAGTATTACGTTATAACGTATGACGTTATGGAGTATTACGATATAACGTAATACGTTATGCAGTATTGGGTTATAACGTATGACGTCATGTAGTATTACTTTATGACGTATGACGTTATGTATTATTACGATATAACGTATGACGTTATGTATTATTACGATATAACGTATGACGTTATGCAGTATTAGGTTATAACGTATGACGTCATGCAGTTTTGCGTTATAACGTATGACGTCATGTAGTATTACTTTATGACGTATGACGTCATGTAGTATTACTTTATGACGTATGACGTTATGTATTATTACGATATAACGTATGACGTTATGTATTATTACGATATAACGTATGACGCCATGCAGTATTAGGTTATAACGTATGACGTCATGTGGTATTACGTTATTACGAATAACGTTATATTGTGTTACTTTATATCGTATGACGTCATGTAGTATTACGTTATAACGTATGGCGTTATGTAGTATTACGATATAACGTATGACGTCATGTGGTATTACGTTATTGCGAATAACGTTAAATTGTGCTACTTTATAACGTATGACGTTATGTAGTGTTACGTTCTAACGTATGACGTCATGTAGTATTACGATATAACGTATGACGCTATGTATTATAACGATATAACGTACAACGTTATATAGAATTACGATATAACGCACAACGTTATGTCGTATTACGTTATAACGTATCATGTCATGTAGTATTACGTTATTACGAATAACGTTATATTGTGTTACTTTATATCGTATGACGTCATGTAGTATTACGTTATAACGTATGGCGTTATGTAGTATTACGATATAACGTATGACGTCATGTGGTATTACGTTATTACGAATAACGTTATATTGTGTTACTTTATATCGTATGACGTCATCTAGTATTACGTTATAACGTATGACGACGTGTAGTATTACGTTATAACGTATGACGTTATGTATTATTACGATATAACGTAATACGTTATGCAGTATTAGGTTATATCGTATGACGTTATGGAGTATTGCGTTATAACGTATGACGTCATGTGGTATTACGTTATTACGAATAACGTTATATTGTGTTACTTTATAACGTATGGCGTTATGTAGTGTTACGTTATAACGTATGACGTCGTGTAGTATTACGTTATAACGTATGACGTTATGTATTATTACGATATAACGTAATACGTTATATAGTGATACTTTATAACGTATGACCTTATGTTGTGTTACGTTATAACGTATGACGTCATGTAGTATTACGATATAACGTACTACGTTATATAGAATTACGATATAACGCACAACGTTATGTCGTATTACCTTATAACGTATCATGTCATGTAGTTTTTCGTTATAACGTATGACGTTACGCAGTATTACGATATAACGTATGATGTTATGGAGTATTACGTTATAACGTATGACGTTATGTATTATTACGATATAGCGTACTACGCTATATAGAATTACGATATAACGCACAACGTTATGTCGTATTATGTTATAACGTATGAGGTCATGTTGTATTACGTTATCACGAATATCGTAATATTGTGTTACTTTATGACGTATGACGTCATGTAGTATTACTTTATGACGTATGACGTCATGTAGTATTACGTTATTACGAATATCGTAATATTGTGTTACATTATAACGTATGACGTCGTGTAGTATTACGTTATAACGTATGACGTTACGCAGTATTACGTTATAACGTATGATGTTATGTAGTATTACGTTATAAAGTATGACGTTATGGAGTATTACGTTATAACGTATGAGGTCATGTGATATTACGTTATCACGAATATCGTAATATTGTGTTACTTTATGACGTATGACGTCATGTAGTATTACGTTATAAAATATAACGTCATGTAGTATTACGATATAACGTACAACGTTGCATGGAATTACGATATAACGCACAACGTTATGTCGTATTACGTTATAACGTATCATGTCATGTAGTATTACGTTATAACGTATGACGTCATGTGGTATTACGTTATTGCTAATAACGGTATATTGTGCTACTTTATGACGTATGCCGTCATGTAGTATTAGGATATATCTTATTACGTTATGTAGTATTACGTTATTACGAATAACATTATATAGTGATACTTTATAACGTATGACCTTATGTTGTGTTACGTTATAACATATGACGTCATGTAGTATTACGTTATTACGAATATCGTTACAATGTGTTACTTTATTACGTATGACGTCATGTAGTCTTACGTTATAACGTATGGCGATATGTAGTATTACGATATAACGTATCACGTCATGTGGTATTACGTTATTGCGAATAAAGTTTTATTGTGTTACTTTATGACGTATGACGTCATGTAGTATTACGTTATAACGTATGACGGTATGTAATATTACGTTATCCCGTATAACGTTATATAGTGTTACTTTATGAAGTATGACGTTATGTTGTATTACGTTATAACGTTTGACGTTATGGGGCATTTCGTTATAACGTATGACGTCATGTGGCATTACGTTATTACGAATAACGTTATATTGTGTTACTTTATGTAGTATGACTTATGTAGTATGACGTGATGTATTATTACTTTATAATGTATGACCTTATGTAGCATTACGGTATTACGAATGACGTTGTATTGTGTTACTTTATAACGCATGACGTTATTTAGTGTTACGTTATAATGTATGACGTCGTGTAGTATTACGTTATAACGTATGACGTTATGTATTATTACGATATAACGTAATACGTTATGCAGTATTGGGTTATAACGTATGACGTCATGTACTTTGCGTTATAACGTATGACGTTACGCAGTATTACGTTATAACGTATGACGTTATGTATTATTAAGAAATAGCGTACAACGTTATATAGAATTACGATATAACGCACAACGTTATGTCGTATTACGTTATAACGTATGAGGTCATGTGGTATTACGTTATTACGAATATCGTAATATTGTGTTACTTCATGAGGTATGACTTCATGTAGTATTACTTTATGACGTATGACATCATGTAGTATTACTTTATGACGTATGACGTTATGTATTATTACGATATAACGTATGACGTTATGCAGTATTAGGTTATAACGTATGACGTCATGCAGTTTTGCGTTATAACGTATGACGTTATGAAGTATTACGTTATAACGTATGGCGTTATGTAGTATTACGATATAACGTATGACGTCATGTGGTATTACGTTATAGCTAATAACGGTATATTGTGTTACTTTATGACGTATGACGTCATGTAGTATTACTTTATGACGTATGACGTCATGTAGCATTAGGATATAACTTATTACGTTATGTAGTATTACGTTATTACGAATAACGTTACATAGTGATACTTTATAACGTATGACCTTATGTTGTGTTATGTTATAACGTATGACGTCATGTGGTATTACGTTATTACGAATAACGTTATATTGTGTTACTTTATGTAGTATGACTTATGCAGTATGACGTGACGTAGTATTACTTTATAATGTATGACGTTATGTAGCATTACGGTATTACGAATAACATTGTATTGTGTTACTTTATAACGTATGGCGTTATTTAGTGTTACGTTATAACGTATGACGTCGTGTAGTATTACGTTATAACGTATGACGTTATGTATTATTACGATATAACGTAATACGTTATGCAGTATTGGGTTATAACGTATGACGTCATGTAGTTTTGCGTTATAACGTATGACGTTACGCAGTATTACGTTATAACGTATGATGTTATGAAGTATTACGTTATAACGTATGACGTTATGTATTATTACGATATAGCGTACAACGTTATATAGATTTACGATATAACGCATAACGTTATGTCGTATTACGTTATAATGTATGAGGTCATGTGGTATTACGTTATTACGAATATCGTAATGTTGTGTTACTTTATGAGGTATGACGTCATGTAGTATTACTTTATGACGTATGACGTCATGTAGTATTACGTTATAACGTATGACGCCATGCAGTATTAGGTTATAACGTATGACGTCATGTAATATTACGTTATAACGTATGGCGTTATGTAGAATTACGATATAACGTATGACGTCATGTGGTATTACGTTATTGCTAATAACGGTATATTGTGTTACTTTATGACGTATGACGTCATGTAGTATTACGTTATAACATATGACGTCATGTAGTATTACGATATAACGTACAACGTTGCATAGAATTACGATATAACGCACAACGTTATGTCGTATTAGGTTATAACGTATCATGTCATGTAGTATTACGTTATAACGTATGACGTTATGGAGTATTACGATATAACGTAATACGTTATGCAGTATTGGGTTATAACGTATGACGTCATGTAGTATTTCTTTATGACGTATGACGTTATGTATTATTACGATATAACGTATGACGTTATGTATTATTACGATATAACGTATGACGTTATGCAGTATTAGGTTATAACGTATGACGTCATGCAGTTTTGCGTTATAACGTATGACGTCATGTAGTATTACTTTATGACGTATGACGTTATGTATTATTACGATATAACGTATGACGTTATGTATTATTACGATATAACGTATGACGTTATGTATTATTACGATATAACGTATGACGCCATGCAGTATTAGGTTATAACGTATGACGTCATGTAGTATTACGTTATAATGTATGGCGATATGTAGTATTACGATATAACGTATGACGTCATGTGGTATTACGTTATTACGAATAACGTTATATTGTGTTACTTTATATCGTATGACGTCATGTAGTATTACGTTATAACGTATGGCGCTATGTAGTATTACGATATAACGTATGACGTCATGTGGTATTACGTTATTACGAATAACGTTATATTGTGTTACTTTATATCGTATGACGTCATGTAGTATTACGATATAACGTATGACGCTATGTATTATAACGATATAACGTACAACGTTATATAGAATTACGATATAACGCACAACGTTATGTCGTATTACGTTATAACGTATCATGTCATGTAGTATTACGTTATTACGAATAACGTTATATTGTGTTACTTTATATCGTATGACGTCATGTAGCATTACTTTATAACGTATGACGTCATGTAGCATTACGTTATAACGTATGGCGTTATGTAGTATTACTATATAACGTATGACGTCATGTGGTATTGCGTTATTGCTAATAACGGTATATTGTGCTACTTTATGACGTATGACGTCATGTAGTATTTCGTCATAACGTATGACGGTATGAAATATTACGTTATTCCGTATAACGTTATATAGTGTTACTTTATGAAGTATGACGTTATGTTGTATTACGTTATAACGTATGCCGTCATGTAGTATTAGGATATAACTTATTACGTTATGTAGTATTACGTTATTACGAAGAACATTATATAGTGATACTTTATAACGTATGACCTTATGTTGTGTTACGTTATAACATATGACGTCATGTAGTATTACGATATAACGTACAACGTTGCATAGAATTACGATATAACGCACAACGTTATGTCGTATTAGGTTATAACGTATCATGTCATGTAGTATTACGTTATAACGTATGACGTTATGTATTATTACGATATAACGTAATACGTTATGCAGTATTGGGTTATAACGTATGACGTCATGTAGTATTACTTTATGACGTATGACGTTATGTATTATTACGATATAACGTATGACGTTATGTATTATTACGATATAACGTAAGACGTTATGCAGTATTAGGTTATAACGTATGACGTCATGCAGTTTTGCGTTATAACGTATGACGTCATGTAGTATTACTTTATGACGTATGACGTCATGTAGTATTACTTTATGACGTATGACGTTATGTATTATTACGATATAACGTATGACGTTATGTATTATTACGATATAACGTATGACGCCATGCAGTATTAGGTTATAACGTATGACGTCATGTGGTATTACGTTATTACGAATAACGTTATATTGTGTTACTTTATATCGTATGACGTCATGTAGTACTACGTTATAACGTATGGCGTTATGTAGTATTACGATATAACGTATGACGTCATGTGGTATTACGTTATTGCGAATAACGTTAAATTGTGCTACTTTATAACGTATGACGTTATGTAGTGTTACGTTCTAACGTATCACGTCATGTAGTATTACGATATAACGTATGACGCTATGTATTATAACGATATAACGTACAACGTTATATAGAATTACGATATAACGCACAACGTTATGTCGTATTACGTTATAACGTATCATGTCATGTAGTATTACGTTATTACGAATAACGTTATATTGTGTTACTTTATATCGTATGACGTCATGTAGTATTACGTTATAACGTATGGCGTTATGTAGTATTACGATATAACGTATGACGTCATGTGGTATTACGTTATTACGAATAACGTTATATTGTGTTACTTTATATCGTATGACGTCATCTAGTATTACGTTATAACGTATGACGACGTGTAGTATTACGTTATAACGTATGACGTTATGTATTATTACGATATAACGTAATACGTTATGCAGTATTAGGTTATATCGTATGACGTTATGGAGTATTGCGTTATAACGTATGACGTCATGTGGTATTACGTTATTACGAATAACGTTATATTGTGTTACTTTATAACGTATGGCGTTATGTAGTGTTACGTTATAACGTATGACGTCGTGTAGTATTACGTTATAACGTATGACGTTATGTATTATTACGATATAACGTAATACGTTATATAGTGATACTTTATAACGTATGACCTTATGTTGTGTTACGTTATAACGTATGACGTCATGTAGTATTACGATATAACGTACTACGTTATATAGAATTACGATATAACGCACAACGTTATGTCGTATTACCTTATAACGTATCATGTCATGTAGTTTTTCGTTATAACGTATGACGTTACGCAGTATTACGATATAACGTATGATGTTATGGAGTATTACGTTATAACGTATGACGTTATGTATTATTACGATATAGCGTACTACGCTATATAGAATTACGATATAACGCACAACGTTATGTCGTATTACGTTATAACGTATGAGGTCATGTTGTATTACGTTATTACGAATATCGTAATATTGTGTTACTTTATGACGTATGACGTCATGTAGTATTACTTTATGACGTATGACGTCATGTAGTATTACGTTATTACGAATATCGTAATATTGTGTTACATTATAACGTATGACGTCGTGTAGTATTACGTTATAACGTATGACGTTACGCAGTATTACGTTATAACGTATGATGTTATGTAGTATTACGTTATAAAGTATGACGTTATGGAGTATTACGTTATAACGTATGAGGTCATGTGATATTACGTTATCACGAATATCGTAATATTGTGTTACTTTATGACGTATGACGTCATGTAGTATTACGTTATAAAATATAACGTCATGTAGTATTACGATATAACGTACAACGTTGCATGGAATTACGATATAACGCACAACGTTATGTCGTATTACGTTATAACGTATCATGTCATGTAGTATTACGTTATAACGTATGACGTCATGTGGTATTACGTTATTGCTAATAACGGTATATTGTGCTACTTTATGACGTATGCCGTCATGTAGTATTAGGATATATCTTATTACGTTATGTAGTATTACGTTATTACGAATAACATTATATAGTGATACTTTATAACGTATGACCTTATGTTGTGTTACGTTATAACATATGACGTCATGTAGTAATACGTTATTACGAATATCGTTACAATGTGTTACTTTATTACGTATGACGTCATGTAGTCTTACGTTATAACGTATGGCGATATGTAGTATTACGATATAACGTATCACGTCATGTGGTATTACGTTATTGCGAATAAAGTTTTATTGTGTTACTTTATGACGTATGACGTCATGTAGTATTACGTTATAACGTATGACGGTATGTAATATTACGTTATTCCGTATAACGTTTTTATAGTGTTACTTTATGAAGTATGACGTTATGTTGTATTACGTTATAACGTTTGACGTTATGGGGCATTTCGTTATAACGTATGACGTCATGTGGCATTACGTTATTACGAATAACGTTATATTGTGTTACTTTATGTAGTATGACTTATGTAGTATGACGTGATGTATTATTACTTTATAATGTATGACCTTATGTAGCATTACGGTATTACGAATGACGTTGTATTGTGTTACTTTATAACGTATGACGTTATTTAGTGTTACGTTATAATGTATGACGTCGTGTAGTATTACGTTATAACGTATGACGTTATGTATTATTACGATATAACGTAATACGTTATGCAGTATTGGGTTATAACGTATGACGTCATGTACTTTGCGTTATAACGTATGACGTTACGCAGTATTACGTTATAACGTATGATGTTATGGAGTATTACGTTATAACGTATGACGTTATGTATTATTAAGAAATAGCGTACAACGTTATATAGAATTACGATATAACGCACAACGTTATGTCGTATTACGTTATAACGTATGAGGTCATGTGGTATTACGTTATTACGAATATCGTAATATTGTGTTACTTCATGAGGTATGACTTCATGTAGTATTACTTTATGACGCATGACGTCATGTAGTATTACTTTATGACGTATGACGTTATGTATTATTACGATATAACGTATGACGTTATGCAGTATTAGGTTATAACGTATGACGTCATGCAGTTTTGCGTTATAACGTATGACGTTATGGAGTATTACGTTATAACGTATGGCGTTATGTAGTATTACGATATAACGTATGACGTCATGTGGTATTACGTTATAGCTAATAACGGTATATTGTGTTACTTTATGACGTATGACGTCATGTAGTATTACTTTATGACGTATGACGTCATGTAGCATTAGGATATAACTTATTACGTTATGTAGTATTACGTTATTACGAATAACGTTACATGGTGATACTTTATAACGTATGACCTTATGTTGTGTTATGTTATAACGTATGACGTCATGTGGTATTACGTTATTACGAATAACGTTATATTGTGTTACTTTATATCGTATGACGTCATGTAGTATTACGTTATAACGTATGGCGCTATGTAGTATTACGATATAACGTATGACGTCATGTGGTATTACGTTATTACGAATAACGTTATATTGTGTTACTTTATATCGTATGACGTCATGTAGTATTACGATATAACGTATGACGCTATGTATTATAACGATATAACGTACAACGTTATATAGAATTACGATATAACGCACAACGTTATGTCGTATTACGTTATAACGTATCATGTCATGTAGTATTACGTTATTACGAATAACGTTATATTGTGTTACTTTATATCGTATGACGTCATGTAGCATTACTTTATAACGTATGACGTCATGCAGTTTTGCGTTATAACGTATGACGTCATGTAGTATTACTTTATGACGTATGACGTTATGTATTATTACGATATAACGTATGACGTTATGTATTATTACGATATAACGTATGACGCCATGCAGTATTAGGTTATAACGTATGACGTCATGTAGTATTACGTTATAATGTATGGCGATATGTAGTATTACGATATAACGTATGACGTCATGTGGTATTACGTTATTACGAATAACGTTATATTGTGTTACTTTATATCGTATGACGTCATGTAGTATTACGTTATAACGTATGGCGCTATGTAGTATTACGATATAACGTATGACGTCATGTGGTATTGCGTTATTGCTAATAACGGTATATTGTGCTACTTTATGACGTATGACGTCATGTAGTATTTCGTCATAACGTATGACGGTATGAAATATTACGTTATTCCGTATAACGTTATATAGTGTTACTTTATGAAGTATGACGTTATGTTGTATTACGTTATAACGTATGCCGTCATGTAGTATTAGGATATAACTTATTACGTTATGTAGTATTACGTTATTACGAATAACATTATATAGTGATACTTTATAACGTATGACCTTATGTTGTGTTACGTTATAACATATGACGTCATGTGGTATTACGTTATTACGAATAACGTTATATTGTGTTACTTTATGTAGTATGACTTATGCAGTATGACGTGACGTAGTATTACTTTATAATGTATGACGTTATGTAGCATTACGGTATTACGAATAACGTTGTATTGTGTTACTTTATAACGTATGGCGTTATTTAGTGTTACGTTATAACGTATGACGTCGTGTAGTATTACGTTATAACGTATGACGTTATGTATTATTACGATATAACGTAATACGTTATGCAGTATTGGGTTATAACGTATGACGTCATGTAGTATTACTTTATGACGTAAGACGTTATGTATTATTACGATATAACGTATGACGTTATGTATTATTACGATATAACGTATGACGCCATGCAGTATTAGGTTATAACGTATGACGTCATGTAGTATTACTTTATGACGTATGACGTCATGTAGTATTACGTTATAACGTATGCCGGTATGAAACATTACGTTATTCCGTACAACGTTATATTGTGTTACCTTATGAAGTGTGACCTTATGTTGTATTACGTTATAACGTATGCCGTCATGTAGTATTAGGATATAACTTATTACGTTATGTAGTATTACGTTATTACGAATAACGTTATATAGTGATACTTTATATCGTATGACCTTATCTTGTGTTACGTTATATCGTATGACGTCATGTAGTATTATTTTATGACGTATGACGTCATGTAGTATTACTTTATGACGTAAGACGTTATGTATTATTACGATATAACGTATGACGTTATGTATTATTACGATATAACGTATGACGCCATGCAGTATTAGGTTATAACGTATGACGTCATGTAATATTACGTTATAACGTATGGCGTTATGTAGAATTACGATATAACGTATGACGTCATGTGGTATTACGTTATTGCTAATAACGGTATATTGTGCTACTTTATGACGTATGACGTCATGTAGTATTACGTCATAACGTATGACGGTATGAAATATTACGTTATTCCGTATAACTTTATATAGTCTTACTTTATGAAGTATGACGTTATGTTGTATTACGTTATAACGTATGCCGTCATGTAGTATTAGGATATAACTTATTACGTTATGTAGTATTACGTTATTACGAATAACATTATATAGTGATACTTTATAACGTATGACCTTATGTTGTGTTACGTTATAACATATGACGTCATGTAGTATTACGTTATTACGAATATCGATACATTGTGTTACTTTATAACGTATGACGTCATGTGGTATTACTTTACTACGAATAACGTTATATTGTGTTACTTTATAACGTATGACGTTATGTAGTGTTACGTTATAACGTATGACGTCGTGTAGTATTACGTTATAACGTATTACGTTATGTATTATTACGATATAACGTAATACGTTATATAGTGATACTTTATAACGTATGACCTTATGTTGTGTTACGTTATAACGTATGACGTCATGTAGTATTACGATATAACGTACTACGTTATATAGAATTACGATATAACGCACAACGTTATGTCGTATTACGTTATAACGTATCATGTCATGTAGTTTTTCGTTATAACGTATGACGTTACGCAGTATTACGATATAACGTATGATGTTATGGAGTATTACGTTATAACGTATAACGTTATGTATTATTACGATATAGCGTACTACGCTATATAGAATTACGATATAACGCACAACGTTATGTCGTATTACGTTATAACGTATGAGGTCATGTTGTATTACGTTATCACGAATATCGTAATATTGTGTTACTTTATGACGTATGACGTCATGTAGTATTACTTTATGACGTATGACGTCATGTAGTATTACGTTATAACATATGACGTCATGTAGTATTACGATATAACGTACAACGTTGCATAGAATTACGATATAACGCACAACGTTATGTCGTATTACGTTATAACGTATCATGTCATGTAGTATTACGTTATAACGTATGACGTCATGGAGTATTACGTTATAACGTATGAGGTCATGTGGTATTACGTTATTACGAATATCGTAATGTTGTGTTACTTTATGAGGTATGACGTCATGTAGTATTACGTTATTACGAATATCGTAATATTGTGTTACGTTATAACGTATGACGTCGTGTAGTATTACGTTATAACGTATGACGTTACGCAGTATTACGTTATAACGTATGATGTTATGTAGTATTACGTTATAAAGTATGACGTTATGGAGTATTACGTTATAACGTATGAGGTCATGTGATATTACGTTATCACGAATATCGTAATATTGTGTTACTTTATGACGTATGACGTCATGTAGTATTACGTTATAACATATAACGTCATGTAGTATTACGATATAACGCACAACGTTGCATAGAATTACGATATAACGCACAACGTTATGTCGTATTACGTTATAACGTATCATGTCATGTAGTATTACGTTATAACGTATGACGTCATGTGGTATTACGTTATTGCGAATAACGTTTTATTGTGTTACTTTATGACGTATGACGTCATGTAGTATTACGTTATAACGTATGACGGTATGTAATATTACGTTATTCCGTATAACGTTATATAGTGTTACTTTATGAAGTATGACGTTATGTTGTATTACGTTATAACGTTTGACGTTATGGGGCATTTCGTTATAACGTATGACGTCATGTGGTATTACGTTATTACGAATAACGTTATATTGTGTTACTTTATGTAGTATGACTTATGTAGTATGACGTGATGTATTATTACTTTATAATGTATGACCTTATGTAGCATTACGGTATTACGAATGACATTTTATTGTGTTACTTTATAACGTATGACGTTATTTAGTGTTACGTTATAATGTATGACGTCGTGTAGTATTACGTTATAACGTATGACGTTATGTATTATTACGATATAACGTAATACGTTATGCAGTATTGGGTTATAACGTATGACGTCATGTAGTTTTGCGTTATAACGTATGACGTTACGCAGTATTACGTTATAACGTATGATGTTATGGAGTATTACAATATAACGTATGACGTTATGTATTATTAAGAAATAGCGTACAACGTTATATAGAATTACGATATAACGCACAACGTTATGTCGTATTACGTTATAACGTATGAGGTCATGTGGTATTACGTTATTACGAATATCGTAATATTGTGTTACTTCATGAGGTATGACGTCATGTAGTATTACTTTATGACATATGACGTCATGTAGTATTACTTTATGACGTATGACGTCATGTAGCATTAGGATATAACTTATTACGTTATGTAGTATTACGTTATTACGAATAACGTTACATAGTGATACTTTATAACGTATGACCTTATGTTGTGTTATGTTATAACGTATGACGTCATGTGGTATTACGTTATTACGAATAACGTTATATTGTGTTACTTTATGTAGTATGACTTATGCAGTATGACGTGACGTAGTATTACTTTATAATGTATGACGTTATGTAGCATTACGGTATTACGAATAACGTTGTATTTTGTTACTTTATAACGTATGGCGTTATTTAGTGTTACGTTATAACGTATGACGTCGTGTAGTATTACGTTATAACGTATGACGTTATGTATTATTACGATATAACGTAATACGTTATGCAGTATTGGGTTATAACGTATGACGTCATGTATTTTTGCGTTATAACGTATGACGTTACGCAGTATTACGTTATAACGTATGATGTTATGGAGTATTACGTTATAACGTATGACGTTATGTATTATTACGATATAGCGTACAACGTTATATAGAGTTACGATATAACGCATAACGTTATGTCGTATTACGTTATAAGGTATGAGGTCATGTGGTATTACGTTATTACGAATATCGTAATGTTGTGTTACTTTATGAGGTATGACGTCATGTAGTATTACTTTATGACGTATGACGTCATGTAGTATTACGTTATAACGTATGACGGTATGAAATATTACGTTATTCCGTATAACGTTATATTGTGTTACCTTATGAAGTGTGACCTTATGTTGTATTACGTTATAACGTATGCCGTCATGTAGTATTAGGATATAACTTATTACGTTATGTAGTATTACGTTATTACGAATAACGTTATATAGTGATACTTTATATCGTATGACCTTATCTTGTGTTACGCTATAACGTATGACGTCATGTAGTATTACTTTATGACGTATGACGTCATGTAGTATTACTTTATGACGTATGACGTTATGTATTATTACGATATAACGTATGACGTTATGTATTATTACGATATAACGTATGACGCCATGCAGTATTAGGTTATAACGTATGACGTCATGTAATATTACGTTATAACGTATGGCGTTATGTAGAATTACGATATAACGTATGACGTCATGTGGTATTACGTTATTGCTAATAACGGTATATTGTGTTACTTTATGACGTATGACGTCATGTAGTATTACGTTATAACATATGACGTCATGTAGTATTACGATGTAACGTACAACGTTGCATAGAATTACGATATAACGCACAACGTTATGTCGTATTAGGTTATAACGTATCATGTCGTGTAGTATTACGTTATAACGTATGACGTTATGGAGTATTACGATATAACGTAATACGTTATGCAGTATTGGGTTATAACGTATGACGTCATGTAGTATTACTTTATGACGTATGACGTTATGTATTATTACGATATAACGTATGACGTTATGTATTATTACGATATAACGTATGACGTTATGCAGTATTAGGTTATAACGTATGACGTCATGCAGTTTTGCGTTATAACGTATGACGTCATGTAGTATTACTTTATGACGTATGACGTCATGTAGTATTACTTTATGACGTATGACGTTATGTATTATTACGATATAACGTATGACGTTATGTATTATTACGATATAACGTATGACGCCATGCAGTATTAGGTTATAACGTATGACGTCATGTAATATTACGTTATAACGTATGGCGTTATGTAGAATTACGATATAACGTATGACGTCATGTGGTATTACGTTATTGCTAATAACGGTATATTGTGTTACTTTATGACGTATGACGTCATGTAGTATTACGTTATAACATATGACGTCATGTAGTATTACGATATAACGTACAACGTTGCATAGAATTACGATATAACGCACAACGTTATGTCGTATTAGGTTATAACGTATCATGTCGTGTAGTATTACGTTATAACGTATGACGTTACGCAGTATTACGTTATAACGTATGATGTTATGTAGTATTACGTTATAAAGTATGACGTTATGGAGTATTACGTTATAACGTATGAGGTCATGTGATATTACGTTATCACGAATATCGTAATATTGTGTTACTTTATGACGTATGACGTCATGTAGTATTACGTTATAAAATATAACGTCATGTAGTATTACGATATAACGTACAACGTTGCATGGAATTACGATATAACGCACAACGTTATGTCGTATTACGTTATAACGTATCATGTCATGTAGTATTACGTTATAACGTATGACGTCATGTGGTATTACGTTATTGCTAATAACGGTATATTGTGCTACTTTATGACGTATGCCGTCATGTAGTATTAGGATATATCTTATTACGTTATGTAGTATTACGTTATTACGAATAACATTATATAGTGATACTTTATAACGTATGACCTTATGTTGTGTTACGTTATAACATATGACGTCATGTAGTATTACGTTATTACGAATATCGTTACAATGTGTTACTTTATTACGTATGACGTCATGTAGTCTTACGTTATAACGTATGGCGATATGTAGTATTACGATATAACGTATCACGTCATGTGGTATTACGTTATTGCGAATAAAGTTTTATTGTGTTACTTTATGACGTATGACGTCATGTAGTATTACGTTATAACGTATGACGGTATGTAATATTACGTTATCCCGTATAACGTTATATAGTGTTACTTTATGAAGTATGACGTTATGTTGTATTACGTTATAACGTTTGACGTTATGGGGCATTTCGTTATAACGTATGACGTCATGTGGCATTACGTTATTACGAATAACGTTATATTGTGTTACTTTATGTAGTATGACTTATGTAGTATGACGTGATGTATTATTACTTTATAATGTATGACCTTATGTAGCATTACGGTATTACGAATGACGTTGTATTGTGTTACTTTATAACGCATGACGTTATTTAGTGTTACGTTATAATGTATGACGTCGTGTAGTATTACGTTATAACGTATGACGTTATGTATTATTACGATATAACGTAATACGTTATGCAGTATTGGGTTATAACGTATGACGTCATGTACTTTGCGTTATAACGTATGACGTTACGCAGTATTACGTTATAACGTATGATGTTATGGAGTATTACGTTATAACGTATGACGTTATGTATTATTAAGAAATAGCGTACAACGTTATATAGAATTACGATATAACGCACAACGTTATGTCGTATTACGTTATAACGTATGAGGTCATGTGGTATTACGTTATTACGAATATCGTAATATTGTGTTACTTCATGAGGTATGACTTCATGTAGTATTACTTTATGACGTATGACATCATGTAGTATTACTTTATGACGTATAACGTTATGTATTATTACGATATAACGTATGACGTTATGCAGTATTAGGTTATAACGTATGACGTCATGCAGTTTTGCGTTATAACGTATGACGTTATGGAGTATTACGTTATAACGTATGGCGTTATGTAGTATTACGATATAACGTATGACGTCATGTGGTATTACGTTATAGCTAATAACGGTATATTGTGTTACTTTATGACGTATGACGTCATGTAGTATTACTTTATGACGTATGACGTCATGTAGCATTAGGATATAACTTATTACTTTATGTAGTATTACGTTATTACGAATAACGTTACATAGTGATACTTTATAACGTATGACCTTATGTTGTGTTATGTTATAACGTATGACGTCATGTGGTATTACGTTATTACGAATAACGTTATATTGTGTTACTTTATGTAGTATGACTTATGCAGTATGACGTGACGTAGTATTACTTTATAATGTATGACGTTATGTAGCATTACGGTATTACGAATAACATTGTATTGTGTTACTTTATAACGTATGGCGTTATTTAGTGTTACGTTATAACGTATGACGTCGTGTAGTATTACGTTATAACGTATGACGTTATGTATTATTACGATATAACGTAATACGTTATGCAGTATTGGGTTATAACGTATGACGTCATGTAGTTTTGCGTTATAACGTATGACGTTACGCAGTATTACGTTATAACGTATGATGTTATGAAGTATTACGTTATAACGTATGACGTTATGTATTATTACGATATAGCGTACAACGTTATATAGATTTACGATATAACGCATAACGTTATGTCGTATTACGTTATAATGTATGAGGTCATGTGGTATTACGTTATTACGAATATCGTAATGTTGTGTTACTTTATGAGGTATGACATCATGTAGTATTACTTTATGACGTATGACGTCATGTAGTATTACGTTATAACGTATGACGCCATGCAGTATTAGGTTATAACGTATGACGTCATGTAATATTACGTTATAACGTATGGCGTTATGTAGAATTACGATATAACGTATGACGTCATGTGGTATTACGTTATTGCTAATAACGGTATATTGTGTTACTTTATGACGTATGACGTCATGTAGTATTACGTTATAACATATGACGTCATGTAGTATTACGATATAACGTACAACGTTGCATAGAATTACGATATAACGCACAACGTTATGTCGTATTAGGTTATAACGTATCATGTCATGTAGTATTACGTTATAACGTATGACGTTATGGAGTATTACGATATAACGTAATACGTTATGCAGTATTGGGTTATAACGTATGACGTCATGTAGTATTTCTTTATGACGTATGACGTTATGTATTATTACGATATAACGTATGACGTTATGTATTATTACGATATAACGTATGACGTTATGCAGTATTAGGTTATAACGTATGACGTCATGCAGTTTTGCGTTATAACGTATGACGTCATGTAGTATTACTTTATGACGTATGACGTTATGTATTATTACGATATAACGTATGACGTTATGTATTATTACGATATAACGTATGACGCCATGCAGTATTAGGTTATAACGTATGACGTCATGTAGTATTACGTTATAATGTATGGCGATATGTAGTATTACGATATAACGTATGACGTCATGTGGTATTACGTTATTACGAATAACGTTATATTGTGTTACTTTATATCGTATGACGTCATGTAGTATTACGTTATAACGTATGGCGCTATGTAGTATTACGATATAACGTATGACGTCATGTGGTATTACGTTATTACGAATAACGTTATATTGTGTTACTTTATATCGTATGACGTCATGTAGTATTACGATATAACGTATGACGCTATGTATTATAACGATATAACGTACAACGTTATATAGAATTACGATATAACGCACAACGTTATGTCGTATTACGTTATAACGTATCATGTCATGTAGTATTACGTTATTACGAATAACGTTATATTGTGTTACTTTATATCGTATGACGTCATGTAGCATTACTTTATAACGTATGACGTCATGTAGCATTACGTTATAACGTATGGCGTTATGTAGTATTACTATATAACGTATGACGTCATGTGGTATTGCGTTATTGCTAATAACGGTATATTGTGCTACTTTATGACGTATGACGTCATGTAGTATTTCGTCATAACGTATGACGGTATGAAATATTACGTTATTCCGTATAACGTTATATAGTGTTACTTTATGAAGTATGACGTTATGTTGTATTACGTTATAACGTATGCCGTCATGTAGTATTAGGATATAACTTATTACGTTATGTAGTATTACGTTATTACGAATAACATTATATAGTGATACTTTATAACGTATGACCTTATGTTGTGTTACGTTATAACATATGACGTCATGTAGTATTACGTTATTACGAATATCGTTACATTGTGTTACTTTATGACGTATGACGTCATGTAGTATTACGTTACAACGTATGATGGTATGTAATATTACGTTATTCCGTACAACGTTATATAGTGTTACTTTATGAAGTATGACGTTATGTTGTATTACGTTATAACGTATGACGTCATGTAGCATTAGGATATAACTTATTACGTTATGTAGTATTAGGTTATTACGAATAACGTTATATAGTGATACTTTATAACGTATGACGTTATGGAGTATTACGTTATAACGTATGACGTCATGTGGTATTGCTTTATTACGAATAACATTATATTGTGTTACTTTATAACGTATGACGTCATGTAGTATTACGCTATAACGTATGCCGTCATTTAGTATTACGTTAGAACATATGACGTCATGTGCTATTACGATATAACGTACAACGTTATATAGAATAACGATATAACGCACAACGTTATGTCGTGTTACGTTATAACGTATGACGTTACGCAGTATTACGTTATAACGTATGATGTTATGTAGTATTACGTTATAACGTATGACGTCATGTGGTATTACTTTACTACGAATAACGTTATATTGTGTTACTTTATAACGTATGGCGTTATGTAGTGTTACGTTATAACGTATGACGTCGTGTAGTATTACGTTATAACGTATGACGTTATGTATTATTACGATATAACGTAATACGTTATGCAGTATTAGGTTATATCGTATGACGTTATGGAGTATTGCGTTATAACGTATGACGTCAGGTGGTATTACGTTATTACGAATAACGTTATATTGTGTTACTTTATAACGTATGGCGTTATGTAGTGTTACGTTATTACGAATATCGTTACATTGTGTTACGTTATAACGTATGACGGTTTGTAATATTACGTTATTCCGTATAACGTTATATAGTGTTACTTTATGAAGTATGACGTTATGTTGTATTACGTTATAACGTATGACGTTATGGGGCATTTCGTTATAACGTATGACGTCATGTGGTATTACGCTATTACGAATAACGTTGTATTGTGTTACTTTATGTAGTATGACTTATGTAGTATGACGTGATGTAGTATTACTTTATAATGTATGACGTTATGTAGCATTACGGTATTACGAATGACGTTGTATTGTGTTACTTTATAACGTATTTAGTCGTGTAGTATTACGTTATAACGTATGACGTTATGTATTATTACGATATAACGTAATACGTTATGCAGTATTGGGTTATAACGAATGACGTCATGTTGTATTACGTTATAACGTGTGCCGTCATGTAGTATTACGTTATAACGTATGACGTTACGCAGTATTACGTTATAACGTATGACGTTATGGGGCATTACGTTATAACGTATGACGTCATGTGGTATTGCGTTATAACGAATAACGTTATATTGTGTTACTTTATGTAGTATGACTTATGTAGTACGACGTGATGTAGTATTACTTTATAATGTATGACGTTATGTAGCATTACGGTATTACGAGTAACGTTGTATTGAGTTACTTTATAACGTATGACGTCATGTAGTATTACGATATAACGTATGACGTTATGTATTATTACGATATAGCGTACAACGTTATATAGAATTACGATATAACGCACAACGTTATGTCGTATTACGTTATAACGTATGAGGTCATGTGGTATTACGTTATTACGAATATCGTAATATTGTGTTACTTTATAACGTATGACGTCATGTAGTATTACGTTATTACGAATATCGTAATATTGTGTTACTTTATGACGTATGACGTCATGTAGTATTACGTTATAACGTATGACGGTTTGTAATATTACGTTATTCCGTATAACGTTATATAGTGTTACTTTATGAAGTATGACGTTATGTTGTATTACGTTATAACGTATGACGTTATGGGGCATTTCGTTATAACGTATGACGTCATGTGGTATTACGCTATTACGAATAACGTTGTATTGTGTTACTTTATGTAGTATGACTTATGTAGTATGACGTGATGTAGTATTACTTTATAATGTATGACGTTATGTAGCATTACGGTATTACGAATGACGTTGTATTGTGTTACTTTATAACGTATTTAGTCGTGTAGTATTACGTTATAACGTATGACGTTATGTATTATTACGATATAACGTAATACGTTATGCAGTATTGGGTTATAACGAATGACGTCATGTTGTATTACGATATAACGTGTGCCGTCATGTAGTATTACGTTATAACGTATGACGTTACGCAGTATTACGTTATAACGTATGACGTTATGGGGCATTACGTTATAACGTATGACGTCATGTGGTATTGCGTTATAACGAATAACGTTATATTGTGTTACTTTATGTAGTATGACTTATGTAGTACGACGTGATGTAGTATTACTTTATAATGTATGACGTTATGTAGCATTACGGTATTACGAGTAACGTTGTATTGAGTTACTTTATAACGTATGACGTCATGTAGTATTACGATATAACGTATGACGTTATGTATTATTACGATATAGCGTACAACGTTATATAGAATTACGATATAACGCACAACGTTATGTCGTATTACGTTATAACGTATGAGGTCATGTGGTATTACGTTATTACGAATATCGTAATATTGTGTTACTGTATAACGTATGACGTCATGTAGTATTACGTTATTACGAATATCGTAATATTGTGTTACTTTATGACGTATGACGTCATGTAGTATTACGTCATAACGTATGACGGTGTGAAATATTATGTTATTCCGTATAACGTTATATAGTGTTACCTTATGAAGTATGACGTTATGTTGTATTACGTTATAACGTATGATGTTATGGAGTATTACGTTATAACGTATGACGTCATGTGGTATTGCTTTATTACGAATAACGTTATATTCTGTTACTTCATGTAGTATGACTTATGTAGTATGACGTGATGTAGTATTACTTTATAATGTATGACGTTATGTAGCATTAGGTATTACGAGTAATGTTGTATTGTGTTACTTTATAACGTATGACGTTATGTAGTGTTACGTTATAACGTATGACGTCGTGTAGTATTACGTTATAACGTATGACGTTATGTATTATTACGATATAACGTATGACGTTATGTAGTATTACGCTATAACGTATGCCGTCATGTAGTATTACGTTATAACATATGACGTCATGTACTATAACGATATAACGCACAACGTTATATAGAATAACGATATAACGCACAACGTTATGTCGTATTACGTTATAACGTATCATGTCATGCAGTATTACGTTATAACGTATGACGTTACGCAGTATTACGTTATAACGTATGATGTTATGGAGTATTACGTTATAACGTATGACGTCATGTGGTATTACTTTACTACGAATAACGTTATATTGTGTTACTTTATAACGTATGGCGTTATGTAGTGTTACGTTATAACGTATGACGTCGTGTAGTATTACGTTATAACGTATGACGTTATGTATTATTACGATATAACGTAATACGTTATGCAGTATTAGGTTATAACGTATGACGTTATGGAGTATTACGTTATAACGTTTGACGTCATGTGGTATTACGTTATTACGAATAACGTTATATTGTGTTACTTTATAACGTATGGCGTTATGGAGTGTTACGTTATAACGTATGACGGTATGAAATATTACGTTATTCCGTATAACGTTATATAATCTTACTTTATGATGTATGACGTTATGTTGTATTACGTTATAACGTATGCCGTCATGTAGTATTAGGATATAACTTATTACGTTATGTAGTATTACGTTATTACGAATAACATTATATAGTGATACTTTATAACGTATGACCTTATGTTGTGTTACGTTATAACATATGACTTCATGTAGTATTACGTTATTACGAATATCGTTACATTGTGTTACGTTATAACGTATGACGGTTTGTAATATTACGTTATTCCGTATAACGTTATATAGTGTTACCTTATGAAGTATGACGTTATGTTGTATTACGTTATAACGTATGATGTTATGGAGTATTACGTTATAACGTATGACGTCATGTGGTATTGCTTTATTACGAATAACGTTATATTCTGTTACTTCATGTAGTATGACTTATGTAGTATGACGTGATGTTGTATTACTTTATAATGTATGACGTTATGTAGCATTAGGTATTACGAGTAATGTTGTATTGTGTTACTTTATAACGTATGACGTTATGTAGTGTTACGTTATAACGTATGACGTTATGTATTATTACGATATAACGTATGACGCCATGCAGTATTAGGTTATAACGTATGACGTCATGTAGTATTACTTTATGACGTATGACGTCATGTAGTATTACGTTATAACTTATGAAGGTATGAAATATTACGTTATTCCGTATAACGTTATATTGTGTTACCTTATGAAGTGTGACCTTATGTTGTATTACGTTATAACGTATGCCGTCATGTAGTATTAGGATATAACTTATTACGTTATGTAGTATTACGTTATTACGAATAACGTTATATAGTGATACTTTATATCGTATGACCTTATCTTGTGTTACGTTATAACGTATGACGTCATGTAGTATTATTTTATGACGTATGACGTCATGTAGTATTACTTTATGACGTAAGACGTTATGTATTATTACGATATAACGTATGACGTTATGTATTATTACGATATAACGTATGACGCCATGCAGTATTAGGTTATAACGTATGACGTCATGTAATATTACGTTATAACGTATGGCGTTATGTAGAATTACGATATAACGTATGACGTCATGTGGTATTACGTTATTGCTAATCTCGGTATATTGTGCTACTTTATGACGTATGACGTCATGTAGTATTACGTCATAACGTATGACGGTATGAAATATTACGTTATTCCGTATAACTTTATATAGTCTTACTTTATGAAGTATGACGTTATGTTGTATTACGTTATAACGTATGCCGTCATGTAGTATTAGGATATAACTTATTACGTTATGTAGTATTACGTTATTACGAATAACATTATATAGTGATACTTTATAACGTATGACCTTATGTTGTGTTACGTTATAACATATGACGTCATGTAGTATTACGTTATTACGAATATCGATACATTGTGTTACTTTATAACGTATGACGTCATGTGGTATTACTTTACTACGAATAACCTTATATTGTGTTACTTTATAACGTATGGCGTTATGTAGTGTTACGTTATAACGTATGACGTCGTGTAGTATTACGTTATAACGTATTACGTTATGTATTATTACGATATAACGTAATACGTTATATAGTGATACTTTATAACGTATGACCTTATGTTGTGTTACGTTATAACGTATGACGTCATGTAGTATTACGATATAACGTACTACGTTATATAGAATTACGATATAACGCACAACGTTATGTCGTATTACGTTATAACGTATCATGTCATGTAGTTTTTCGTTATAACGTATGACGTTACGCAGTATTACGATATAACGTATGATTTTATGGAGTATTACGTTATAACGTATGACGTTATGTATTATTACGATATAGCGTACTACGCTATATAGAATTACGATATAACGCACAACGTTATGTCGTATTACGTTACAACGTATGAGGTCATGTTGTATTACGTTATCACGAATATCGTAATATTGTGTTACTTTATGACGTATGACGTCATGTAGTATTACTTTATGACGTATGACGTCATGTAGCATTACGTTATAACATATGACGTCATGTAGTATTACGATATAACGTACAACGTTGCATAGAATTACGATATAACGCACAACGTTATGTCGTATTACGTTATAACGTATCATGTCATGTAGTATTACGTTATAACGTATGACGTCATGGAGTATTACGTTATAACGTATGAGGTCATGTGGTATTACGTTATTACGAATATCGTAATGTTGTGTTACTTTATGAGGTATGACGTCATGTAGTATTACGTTATTACGAATATCGTAATATTGTGTTACGTTATAACGTATGACGTCGTGTAGTATTACGTTATAACGTATGACGTTACGCAGTATTACGTTATAACGTATGATGTTATGTAGTATTACGTTATAAAGTATGACGTTATGGAGTATTACGTTATAACGTATGAGGTCATGTGATATTACGTTATCACGAATATCGTAATATTGTGTTACTTTATGACGTATGACGTCATGTAGTATTACGTTATAACATATAACGTCATGTAGTATTACGATATAACGCACAACGTTGCATAGAATTACGATATAACGCACAACGTTATGTCGTATTACGTTATAACGTATCATGTCATGTAGTATTACGTTATAACGTATGACGTCATGTGGTATTACGTTATTGCGAATAACGTTTTATTGTGTTACTTTATGACGTATGACGTCATGTAGTATTACGTTATAACGTATGACGGTATGTAATATTACGTTATTCCGTATAACGTTATATAGTGTTACTTTATGAAGTATGACGTTATGTTGTATTACGTTATAACGTATGACGTTATGGGGCATTTCGTTATAACGTATGACGTCATGTGGTATTACGTTATTACGAATAACGTTATATTGTGTTACTTTATGTAGTATGACTTATGTAGTATGACGTGATGTATTATTACTTTATAATGTATGACCTTATGTAGCATTACGGTATTACGAATGACGTTGTATTGTGTTACTTTATAACGTATGACGTTATTTAGTGTTACGTTATAATGTATGACGTCGTGTAGTATTACGTTATAACGTATGACGTTATGTATTATTACGATATATCGTAATACGTTATGCAGTATTGGGTTATAACGTATGACGTCATGTAGTTTTGCGTTATAACGTATGACGTTACGCAGTATTACGTTATAACGTATGATGTTATGGAGTATTACAATATAACGTATGACGTTATGTATTATTAAGAAATAGCGTACAACGTTATATAGAATTACGATATAACGCACAACGTTATGTCGTATTACGTTATAACGTATGAGGTCATGTGGTATTACGTTATTACGAATATCGTAATATTGTGTTACTTCATGAGGTATGACGTCATGTAGTATTACTTTATGACATATGACGTCATGTAGTATTACTTTATGACGTATGACGTCATGTAGCATTAGGATATAACTTATTACGTTATGTAGTATTACGTTATTACGAATAACGTTACATAGTGATACTTTATAACGTATGACCTTATGTTGTGTTATGTTATAACGTATGACGTCATGTGGTATTACGTTATTACGAATAACGTTATATTGTGTTACTTTATGTAGTATGACTTATGCAGTATGACGTGACGTAGTATTACTTTATAATGTATGACGTTATGTAGCATTACGGTATTACGAATAACGTTGTATTTTGTTACTTTATAACGTATGGCGTTATTTAGTGTTACGTTATAACATATGACGTCGTGTAGTATTACGTTATAACGTATGACGTTATGTATTATTACGATATAACGTAATACGTTATGCAGTATTGGGTTATAACGTATGACGTCATGTAGTTTTGCGTTATAACGTATGACGTTACGCAGTATTACGTTATAACGTATGATGTTATGGAGTATTACGTTATAACGTATGACGTTATGTATTATTACGATATAGCGTACAACGTTATATAGAGTTACGATATAACGCATAACGTTATGTCGTATTACGTTATAAGGTATGAGGTCATGTGGTATTACGTTATTACGAATATCGTAATGTTGTGTTACTTTATGATGTATGACGTCATGTAGTATTACTTTATGACGTATGACGTCATGTAGTATTACGTTATAACGTATGACGGTATGAAATATTACGTTATTCCGTATAACGTTATATTGTGTTACCTTATGAAGTGTGACCTTATGTTGTATTACGTTATAACGTATGCCGTCATGTAGTATTAGGATATAACTTATTACGTTATGTAGTATTACGTTATTACGAATAACGTTATATAGTGATACTTTATATCGTATGACCTTATCTTGTGTTACGCTATAACGTATGACGTCATGTAGTATTACTTTATGACGTATGACGTCATGTAGTATTACTTTATGACGTATGACGTTATGTATTATTACGATATAACGTATGACGTTATGTATTATTACGATATAACGTATGACGCCATGCAGTATTAGGTTATAACGTATGACGTCATGTAATATTACGTTATAACGTATGGCGTTATGTAGAATTACGATATAACGTATGACGTCATGTGGTATTACGTTATTGCTAATAACGGTATATTGTGTTACTTTATGACGTATGACGTCATGTAGTATTACGTTATAACATATGACGTCATGTAGTATTACGATATAACGTATGACGCTATGTATTATAACGATATAACGTACAACGTTATATAGAATTACGATATAACGCACAACGTTATGTCGTATTACGTTATAACGTATCATGTCATGTAGTATTACGTTATTACGAATAACGTTATATTGTGTTACTTTATATCGTATGACGTCATGTAGTATTACGTTATAACGTATGGCGTTATGTATTATTACGATATAACGTATGACGTTATGTATTATTACGATATAACGTATGACGCCATGCAGTATTAGGTTATAATGTATGACGTCATGTGGTATTACGTTATTACGAATAACGTTATATTGTGTTACTTTATATCGTATGACGTCATGTAGTATTACTTTATGACGTATGACGTTATGTATTATTACGATATAACGTATGACGTTATGTATTATTACGATATAACGTATGACGCCATGCAGTATTAGGTTATAATGTATGACGTCATGTGGTATTACGTTATTACGAATAACGTTATATTGTGTTACTTTATATCGTATGACGTCATGTAGTATTACGTTATAACGTATGGCGTTATGTAGTATTACGATATAACGTATGACGTCATGTGGTATTACGTTATTGCGAATAACGTTAAATTGTGCTACTTTATAACGTATGACGTTATGTAGTGTTACGTTCTAACGTATGACGTCATGTAGTATTGCGATATAACGTATGACGCTATGTATTATAACGATATAACGTACAACGTTATATAGAATTACGATATAACGCACAACGTTATGTCGTATTACGTTATAACGTATCATGTCATGTAGTATTACGTTATTACGAATAACGTTATATTGTGTTACTTTATATCGTATGACGTCATGTAGTATTACGTTATAACGTATGGCGTTATGTAGTATTACGATATAACGTATGACGTCATGTGGTATTACGTTATTACGATTAACTTTATATTGTGTTACTTTATATCGTATGACGTCATCTAGTATTACGTTATAACGTATGACGACGTGTAGTATTACGTTATAACGTATGACGTTATGTATTATTACGATATAACGTAATACGTTATGCAGTATTAGGTTATATCGTATGACGTTATGGAGTATTGCGTTATAACGTATGACGTCATGTGGTATTACGTTATTACGAATAACGTTATATTGTGTTACTTTATAACGTATGGCGTTATGTAGTGTTACGTTATAACGTATGACGTCGTGTAGTATTACGTTATAACGTATGACGTTATGTATTATTACGATATAACGTAATACGTTATATAGTGATACTTTATAACGTATGACCTTATGTTGTGTTACGTTATAACGTATGACGTCATGTAGTATTACGATATAACGTACTACGTTATATAGAATTACGATATAACGCACAACGTTATGTCGTATTACCTTATAACGTATCATGTCATGTAGTTTTTCGTTATAACGTATGACGTTACGCAGTATTACGATATAACGTATGATGTTATGGAGTATTACGTTATAACGTATGACGTTATGTATTATTACGATATAGCGTACTACGCTATATAGAATTACGATATAACGCACAACGTTATGTCGTATTACGTTATAACGTATGAGGTCATGTTGTATTACGTTATCACGAATATCGTAATATTGTGTTACTTTATGACGTATGACGTCATGTAGTATTACTTTATGACGTATGACGTCATGTAGTATTACGTTATAACGTATGACGTCATGGAGTATTACGTTATAACGTATGAGGTCATGTGGTATTACGTTATTACGAATATCGTAATGTTGTGTTACTTTATGAGGTATGACGTCATGTAGTATTACGTTATTACGAATATCGTAATATTGTGTTACATTATAACGTATGACGTCGTGTAGTATTACGTTATAACGTATGACGTTACGCAGTATTACGTTATAACGTATGATGTTATGTAGTATTACGTTATAAAGTATGACGTTATGGAGTATTACGTTATAACGTATGAGGTCATGTGATATTACGTTATCACGAATATCGTAATATTGTGTTACTTTATGACGTATGACGTCATGTAGTATTACGTTATAAAATATAACGTCATGTAGTATTACGATATAACGTACAACGTTGCATGGAATTACGATATAACGCACAACGTTATGTCGTATTACGTTATAACGTATCATGTCATGTAGTATTACGTTATAACGTATGACGTCATGTGGTATTACGTTATTGCTAATAACGGTATATTGTGCTACTTTATGACGTATGCCGTCATGTAGTATTAGGATATATCTCATTACGTTATGTAGTATTACGTTATTACGAATAACATTATATAGTGATACTTTATAACGTATGACCTTATGTTGTGTTACGTTATAACATATGACGTCATGTAGTATTACGTTATTACGAATATCGTTACAATGTGTTACTTTATTACGTATGACGTCATGTAGTCTTACGTTATAACGTATGGCGATATGTAGTATTACGATATAACGTATCACGTCATGTGGTATTACGTTATTGCGAATAAAGTTTTATTGTGTTACTTTATGACGTATGACGTCATGTAGTATTACGTTATAACGTATGACGGTATGTAATATTACGTTATTCCGTATAACGTTATATAGTGTTACTTTATGAAGTATGACGTTATGTTGTATTACGTTATAACGTTTGACGTTATGGGGCATTTCGTTATAACGTATGACGTCATGTGGCATTACGTTATTACGAATAACGTTATATTGTGTTACTTTATATAGTATGACTTATGTAGTATGACGTGATGTATTATTACTTTATAATGTATGACCTTATGTAGCATTACGGTATTACGAATGACGTTGTATTGTGTTACTTTATAACGTATGACGTTATTTAGTGTTACGTTATAATGTATGACGTCGTGTAGTATTACGTTATAACGTATGACGTTATGTATTATTACGATATAACGTAATACGTTATGCAGTATTGGGTTATAACGTATGACGTCATGTACTTTGCGTTATAACGTATGACGTTACGCAGTATTACGTTATAACGTATGATGTTATGGAGTATTACGTTATAACGTATGACGTTATGTATTATTAAGAAATAGCGTACAACGATATATAGAATTACGATATAACGCACAACGTTATGTCGTATTACGTTATAACGTATGAGGTCATGTGGTATTACGTTATTACGAATATCGTAATATTGTGTTACTTCATGAGGTATGACTTCATGTAGTATTACTTTATGACGTATGACGTCATGTAGTATTACTTTATGACGTATGACGTTATGTATTATTACGATATAACGTATGACGTTATGCAGTATTAGGTTATAACGTATGACGTCATGCAGTTTTGCGTTATAACGTATGACGTTATGGAGTATTACGTTATAACGTATGGCGTTATGTAGTATTACGATATAACGTATGACGTCATGTGGTATTACGTTATAGCTAATAACGGTATATTGTGTTACTTTATGACGTATGACGTCATGTAGTATTACTTTATGACGTATGACGTCATGTAGCATTAGGAAATAACTTATTACGTTATGTAGTATTACGTTATTACGAATAACGTTACATAGTGATACTTTATAACGTATGACCTTATGTTGTGTTATGTTATAACGTATGACGTCATGTGGTATTACGTTATTACGAATAACGTTATATTGTGTTACTTTATGTAGTATGACTTATGCAGTATGACGTGACGTAGTATTACTTTATAATGTATGACGTTATGTAGCATTACGGTATTACGAATAACATTGTATTGTGTTACTTTATAACGTATGGCGTTATTTAGTGTTACGTTATAGCGTATGACGTCGTGTAGTATTACGTTATAACGTATGACGTTATGTATTATTACGATATAACGTAATACGTTATGCAGTATTGGGTTATAACGTATGACGTCATGTAGTTTTGCGTTATAACGTATGACGTTACGCAGTATTACGTTATAACGTATGATGTTATGAAGTATTACGTTATAACGTATGACGTTATGTATTATTACGATATAGCGTACAACGTTATATAGATTTACGATATAACGCATAACGTTATGTCGTATTACGTTATAAGGTATGAGGTCATGTGGTATTACGTTATTACGAATATCGTAATGTTGTGTTACTTTATGAGGTATGACGTCATGTAGTATTACTTTATGACGTATGACGTCATGTAGTATTACGTTATAACGTATGACGCCATGCAGTATTAGGTTATAACGTATGACGTCATGTAATATTACGTTATAACGTATGGCGTTATGTAGAATTACGATATAACGTATGACGTCATGTGGTATTACGTTATTGCTAATAACGGTATATTGTGTTACTTTATGACGTATGACGTCATGTAGTATTACGTTATAACATATGACGTCATGTAGTATTACGATATAACGTACAACGTTGCATAGAATTACGATATAACGCACAACGTTATGTCGTATTAGGTTATAACGTATCATGTCATGTAGTATTACGTTATAACGTATGACGTTATGGAGTATTACGATATAACGTAATACGTTATGCAGTATTGGGTTATAACGTATGACGTCATGTAGTATTTCTTTATGACGTATGACGTTATGTATTATTACGATATAACGTATGACGTTATGTATTATTACGATATAACGTATGACGTTATGCAGTATTAGGTTATAACGTATGACGTCATGCAGTTTTGCGTTATAACGTATGACGTCATGTAGTATTACTTTATGACGTATGACGTTATGTATTATTACGATATAACGTATGACGTTATGTATTATTACGATATAACGTATGACGCCATGCAGTATTAGGTTATAACGTATGACGTCATGTAGTATTACGTTATAATGTATGGCGATATGTAGTATTACGATATAACGTATGACGTCATGTGGTATTACGTTATTACGAATAACGTTATATTGTGTTACTTTATATCGTATGACGTCATGTAGTATTACGTTATAATGTATGGCGCTATGTAGTATTACGATATAACGTATGACGTCATGTGGTATTACGTTATTACGAATAACGTTATATTGTGTTACTTTATATCGTATGACGTCATGTAGTATTACGATATAACGTATGACGCTATGTATTATAACGATATAACGTACAACGTTATATAGAATTACGATATAACGCACAACGTTATGTCGTATTACGTTATAACGTATCATGTCATGTAGTATTACGTTATTACGAATAACGTTATATTGTGTTACTTTATATCGTATGACGTCATGTAGCATTACTTTATAACGTATGACGTCATGTAGCATTACGTTATAACGTATGGCGTTATGTAGTATTACTATATAACGTATGACGTCATGTGGTATTGCGTTATTGCTAATAACGGTATATTGTGCTACTTTATGACGTATGACGTCATGTAGTATTACGTTATTACGAATATCGTTACATTGTGTTACTTTATAACGTATGACGTCATGTAGTAGTACGTTATAACGTATGGCGATATGTAGTATTACGATATAACGTATGACGTCATGTGGTATTACGTTATTGCGAATAACGTTTTATTGTGTTACTTTATGACGTATGACGTCATGTAGTATTACGTTACAACGTATGATGGTATGTAATATTACGTTATTCCGTACAACGTTATATAGTGTTACTTTATGAAGTATGACGTTATGATGTATTACGTTATAACGTATGACGTCATGTAGCATTAGGATATAACTTATTACGTTATGTAGTATTAGGTTATTACGAATAACGTTATATAGTGATACTTTATAACGTATGACCTTATGTTGTGTTACTTTATAACGTATGAGGTCATGTTGTATTACGTTATCACGAATATCGTAATATTGTGTTACTTTATGACGTATGACGTCATGTAGTATTACGTTACAACGTATGATGGTATGTAATATTACGTTATTCCGTACAACGTTATATAGTGTTACTTTATGAAGTATGACGTTATGATGTATTACGTTATAACGTATGACGTCATGTAGCATTAGGATATAACTTATTACGTTATGTAGTATTAGGTTATTACGAATAACGAGATATTGTGTTACTTTATAACGTATGGCGTTATGTAGTGTTACGTTATAACGTATGACGTCGTGTAGTATTACGTTATAACGTATGACGTTATGTATTATTACGATATAACGTAATACGTTATGCAGTATTAGGTTATATCGTATGACGTTATGGAGTATTGCGTTATAACGTATGACGTCAGGTGGTATTACGTTATTACGAATAACGTTATATTGTGTTACTTTATAACGTATGGCGTTATGTAGTGTTACGTTATAACGTATGACGTCGTGTAGTATTACGTTATAACGTATGACGTTATGTATTATTACGATATAACGTAATACGTTATGCAGTATTAGGTTATAACGTATGACGTCATGTAGTTTTGCGTTTTAACGTATGACGTTACGCAGTATTACGTTATAACGTATTATGTTATGGAGTATTGCGTTATAACGTATGACGTCATGTGGTATTACTTTACTACGAATAACGTTATATTGTGTTACTTTATAACGTATGGCGTTATGTAGTGTTACGTTATAACGTATGACGTCGTGTAGTATTACGTTATAACGTATTACGTTATGTATTATTATGATATAACGTAATACGTTATATAGTGATACTTTATAACGTATGACCTTATGTTGTGTTACGTTATAACGTATGACGTCATGTAGTATTACGATATAACGTACTACGTTATATAGAATTACGATATAACGCACAACGTTATGTCGTATTACGTTATAATGTATCATGTCATGTAGTTTTTCGTTATAACGTATGACGTTACGCAGTATTACGATATAACGTATGATGTTATGGAGTATTACGTTATAACGTATGACGTTATGTATTATTACGATATAGCGTAGTACGCTATATAGAATTACGATATAACGCACAACGTTATGTCGTATTACGTTATAACGTATGAGGTCATGTTGTATTACGTTATCACGAATATCGTAATATTGTGTTACTTTATGACGTATGACGTCAAGTAGTATTACTTTATGACGTATGACGTCATGTAGTATTACGTTATAACATATGACGTCATGTAGTATTACGATATAACGTACAACGTTGCATAGAATTACGATATAACGCACAACGTTATGTCGTATTACGTTATAACGTAACATGTCATGTAGTATTACGCTATAACGTATGACGTTATGGAGTATTACGTTATAACGTATGACGTCATGTGGTATTGCTTTATTACGAATAACATTATATTGTGTTACTTTATAACGTATGACGTCATGTAGTATTACGCTATAACGTATGCCGTCATGTAGTATTACGTTATAGCATATGACGTCATGTGCTATTACGATATAACGTACAACGTTATATAGAATAACGATATAACGCACAACGTTATGTCGTGTTACGTTATAACGTATGACGTTACGCAGTATTACGTTATAACGTATGCTGTTATGGAGTATTACGTTATAACGTATGACGTTATGTGGTATTACGTTATTACGAATAACGTTATATTGTGTTACTTTATAACGTATGATGTTATGGAGTATTGCGTTATAACGTATGACGTCATGTGGTATTACTTTACTACGAATAACGTTATATTGTGTTACTTTATAACGTATGGCGTTATGTAGTGTTACGTTATAACGTATGACGTCGTGTAGTATTACGTTATAACGTATTACGTTATGTATTATTACGATATAACGTAATACGTTATAAAGTATTAGGTTATAACGTATGACGTTATGGAGCATTACGTTATAACGTATGGCGTTATGTAGTATTACTATAAAACGTATGACGTCATGTGGTATTACGTTATTGCTAATAACGGTATATTGTGCTACTTTATGGCGTATGACGTCATGTAGTATTACGTCATAACGTATGACGGTATGAAATATTACGTTATTCCGTATAACGTTATATAGTCTTACTTTATGAAGTATGACGTTATGTTGTATTACGTTATAACGTATGCCGTCATGTAGTATTAGGATATAACTTATTACGTTATGTAGTATTACGTTATTACGAATAACATTATATACTGATACTATATAACGTATGACCTTATGTTGTGTTACGTTATAACATATGACGTCGTGTAGTATTACGTTATTACGAGTATCGTTACATTGTGTTACTTTATAACGTATGACGTCATGCAGTAGTACGTTATAACGTATGGCGATATGTAGTATTACGATATAACGTATGATGTCATGTGGTATTACGTTATTGCGAATAACGTTTTATTGTGTTACTTTATGACGTATGACGTCATGTAGTATTACGTTACAACGTATGACGGTATGTAATATTACGTTATTCCGTACAACGTTACATAGTGTTACTTTATGAAGTATGACGTTATGTTGTATTACGTTATAACGCATGACGTCATGTAGCATTAGGATATAACTTATTACGTTATGTAGTATTAGGTTATTACGAATAACGAGATATTGTGTTACTTTATAACGTATGGCGTTATGTAGTGTTACGTTATAACGTATGACGTCGTGTAGTATTACGTTATAACGTATGACGTTATGTATTATTACGATATAACGTAATACGTTATGCAGTATTAGGTTATATCGTATGACGTTATGGAGTATTGCGTTATAACGTATGACGTCAGGTGGTATTACGTTATTACGAATAACGTTATATTGTGTTACTTTATAACGTATGGCGTTATGTAGTGTTACGTTATAACGTATGACGTCGTGTAGTATTACGTTATAACGTATGACGTTATGTATTATTACGATATAACGTAATACGTTATGCAGTATTAGGTTATAACGTATGACGTCATGTAGTTTTGCGTTTTAACGTATGACGTTACGCAGTATTACGTTATAACGTATTATGTTATGGAGTATTGCGTTATAACGTATGACGTCATGTGGTATTACTTTACTACGAATAACGTTATATTGTGTTACTTTATAACGTATGGCGTTATGTAGTGTTACGTTATAACGTATGACGTCGTGTAGTATTACGTTATAACGTATTACGTTATGTATTATTATGATATAACGTAATACGTTATATAGTGATACTTTATAACGTATGACCTTATGTTGTGTTACGTTATAACGTATGACGTCATGTAGTATTACGATATAACGTACTACGTTATATAGAATTACGATATAACGCACAACGTTATGTCGTATTACGTTATAATGTATCATGTCATGTAGTTTTTCGTTATAACGTATGACGTTACGCAGTATTACGATATAACGTATGATGTTATGGAGTATTACGTTATAACGTATGACGTTATGTATTATTACGATATAGCGTACTACGCTATATAGAATTACGATATAACGCACAACGTTATGTCGTATTACGTTATAACGTATGAGGTCATGTTGTATTACGTTATCACGAATATCGTAATATTGTGTTACTTTATGACGTATGACGTCAAGTAGTATTACTTTATGACGTATGACGTCATGTAGTATTACGTTATAACATATGACGTCATGTAGTATTACGATATAACGTACAACGTTGCATAGAATTACGATATAACGCACAACGTTATGTCGTATTACGTTATAACGTAACATGTCATGTAGTATTACGCTATAACGTATGACGTTATGGAGTATTACGTTATAACGTATGACGTCATGTGGTATTGCTTTATTACGAATAACATTATATTGTGTTACTTTATAACGTATGACGTCATGTAGTATTACGCTATAACGTATGCCGCCATGTAGTATTACGTTATAGCATATGACGTCATGTGCTATTACGATATAACGTACAACGTTATATAGAATAACGATATAACGCACAACGTTATGTCGTGTTACGTTATAACGTATGACGTTACGCAGTATTACGTTATAACGTATGCTGTTATGGAGTATTACGTTATAACGTATGACGTTATGTGGTATTACGTTATTACGAATAACGTTATATTGTGTTACTTTATAACGTATGATGTTATGGAGTATTGCGTTATAACGTATGACGTCATGTGGTATTACTTTACTACGAATAACGTTATATTGTGTTACTTTATAACGTATGGCGTTATGTAGTGTTACGTTATAACGTATGACGTCGTGTAGTATTACGTTATAACGTATTACGTTATGTATTATTACGATATAACGTAATACGTTATAAAGTATTAGGTTATAACGTATGACGTTATGGAGCATTACGTTATAACGTATGGCGTTATGTAGTATTACTATAAAACGTATGACGTCATGTGGTATTACGTTATTGCTAATAACGGTATATTGTGCTACTTTATGGCGTATGACGTCATGTAGTATTACGTCATAACGTATGACGGTATGAAATATTACGTTATTCCGTATAACGTTATATAGTCTTACTTTATGAAGTATGACGTTATGTTGTATTACGTTATAACGTATGCCGTCATGTAGTATTAGGATATAACTTATTACGTTATGTAGTATTACGTTATTACGAATAACATTATATACTGATACTATATAACGTATGACCTTATGTTGTGTTACGTTATAACATATGACGTCGTGTAGTATTACGTTATTACGAGTATCGTTACATTGTGTTACTTTATAACGTATGACGTCATGCAGTAGTACGTTATAACGTATGGCGATATGTAGTATTACGATATAACGTATGATGTCATGTGGTATTACGTTATTGCGAATAACGTTTTATTGTGTTACTTTATGACGTATGACGTCATGTAGTATTACGTTACAACGTATGACGGTATGTAATATTACGTTATTCCGTACAACGTTACATAGTGTTACTTTATGAAGTATGACGTTATGTTGTATTACGTTATAACGCATGACGTCATGTAGCATTAGGATATAACTTATTACGTTATGTAGTATTAGGTTATTACGAATAACGAGATATTGTGTTACTTTATAACGTATGGCGTTATGTAGTGTTACGTTATAACGTATGACGTCGTGTAGTATTACGTTATAACGTATGACGTTATGTATTATTACGATATAACGTAATACGTTATGCAGTATTAGGTTATATCGTATGACGTTATGGAGTATTGCGTTATAACGTATGACGTCAGGTGGTATTACGTTATTACGAATAACGTTATATTGTGTTACTTTATAACGTATGGCGTTATGTAGTGTTACGTTATAACGTATGACGTCGTGTAGTATTACGTTATAACGTATGACGTTATGTATTATTACGATATAACGTAATACGTTATGCAGTATTAGGTTATAACGTATGACGTCATGTAGTTTTGCGTTTTAACGTATGACGTTACGCAGTATTACGTTATAACGTATTATGTTATGGAGTATTGCGTTATAACGTATGACGTCATGTGGTATTACTTTACTACGAATAACGTTATATTGTGTTACTTTATAACGTATGGCGTTATGTAGTGTTACGTTATAACGTATGACGTCGTGTAGTATTACGTTATAACGTATTACGTTATGTATTATTATGATATAACGTAATACGTTATATAGTGATACTTTATAACGTATGACCTTATGTTGTGTTACGTTATAACGTATGACGTCATGTAGTATTACGATATAACGTACTACGTTATATAGAATTACGATATAACGCACAACGTTATGTCGTATTACGTTATAACGTATCATGTCATGTAGTTTTTCGTTATAACGTATGACGTTACGCAGTATTACGATATAACGTATGATGTTATGGAGTATTACGTTATAACGTATGACGTTATGTATTATTACGATATAGCGTACTACGCTATATAGAATTACGATATAACGCACAACGTTATGTCGTATTACGTTATAACGTATGAGGTCATGTTGTATTACGTTATCACGAATATCGTAATATTGTGTTACTTTATGACGTATGACGTCAAGTAGTATTACTTTATGACGTATGACGTCATGTAGTATTACGTTATAACATATGACGTCATGTAGTATTACGATATAACGTACAACGTTGCATAGAATTACGATATAACGCACAACGTTATGTCGTATTACGTTATAACGTAACATGTCATGTAGTATTACGCTATAACGTATGACGTTATGGAGTATTACGTTATAACGTATGACGTCATGTGGTATTGCTTTATTACGAATAACATTATATTGTGTTACTTTATAACGTATGACGTCATGTAGTATTACGCTATAACGTATGCCGTCATGTAGTATTACGTTATAGCATATGACGTCATGTGCTATTACGATATAACGTACAACGTTATATAGAATAACGATATAACGCACAACGTTATGTCGTGTTACGTTATAACGTATGACGTTACGCAGTATTACGTTATAACGTATGCTGTTATGGAGTATTACGTTATAACGTATGACGTTATGTGGTATTACGTTATTACGAATAACGTTATATTGTGTTACTTTATAACGTATGATGTTATGGAGTATTGCGTTATAACGTATGACGTCATGTGGTATTACTTTACTACGAATAACGTTATATTGTGTTACTTTATAACGTATGGCGTTATGTAGTGTTACGTTATAACGTATGACGTCGTGTAGTATTACGTTATAACGTATTACGTTATGTATTATTACGATATAACGTAATACGTTATAAAGTATTAGGTTATAACGTATGACGTTATGGAGCATTACGTTATAACGTATGGCGTTATGTAGTATTACTATAAAACGTATGACGTCATGTGGTATTACGTTATTGCTAATAACGGTATATTGTGCTACTTTATGGCGTATGACGTCATGTAGTATTACGTCATAACGTATGACGGTATGAAATATTACGTTATTCCGTATAACGTTATATAGTCTTACTTTATGAAGTATGACGTTATGTTGTATTACGTTATAACGTATGCCGTCATGTAGTATTAGGATATAACTTATTACGTTATGTAGTATTACGTTATTACGAATAACATTATATACTGATACTATATAACGTATGACCTTATGTTGTGTTACGTTATAACATATGACGTCGTGTAGTATTACGTTATTACGAGTATCGTTACATTGTGTTACTTTATAACGTATGACGTCATGCAGTAGTACGTTATAACGTATGGCGATATGTAGTATTACGATATAACGTATGATGTCATGTGGTATTACGTTATTGCGAATAACGTTTTATTGTGTTACTTTATGACGTATGACGTCATGTAGTATTACGTTACAACGTATGACGGTATGTAATATTACGTTATTCCGTACAACGTTACATAGTGTTACTTTATGAAGTATGACGTTATGTTGTATTACGTTATAACGCATGACGTCATGTAGCATTAGGATATAACTTATTACGTTATGTAGTATTACTTTATTACGAATAACGTTATATAGTGATACTTTATAACGTATGACCTTATGTTGTGTTACGTTATAACGTATGACGTCATGTAGTATTACGATATAACGTACTACGTTATATAGAATTACGATATAACGCACAACGTTATGTCGTATTACGTTATAACGTATCATGTCATGTAGTTTTGCGTTATAACGTATGACGTTACGCAGTATTACGTTATAACGTATGATGTTATGGAGTATTACGTTATAACGTATGAGGTCATGTTGTATTACGTTATCACGAATATCGTAATATTGTGTTACTTTATGACGTATGACGTCATGTAGTATTACTTTATGACGTATGACGTCATGTAGTATTACGTTATAACATATGACGTCATGTAGTATTACGATATAACGTACAACGTTGCATAGAATTACGATATAACGCACAACGTTATGTCGTATTAGGTTATAACGTATCATGTCATGTAGTATTACGTTATAACTTATGACGTTATGGAGTATTACGATATAACGTAATACGTTATGCAGTATTGGGTTATAACGTATGACGTCATGTAGTTTTGAGTTATAACGTATGACGTTACGCAGTATTACGTTATAACGTATGATGTTATGGAGTATTACGTTATAACGTATGACGTCATGTGGTATTGCTTTATTACGAATAACATTATATTGTGTTACTTTATGTAGTATGACTTATGTAGTATGACGTGATGTAGTATTACTTTATAATGTATGACGTTATGTAGCATTACGGTATTACGAGTAACGTTGTATTGTGTTACTTTATAACGTATGACGTTATGTAGTGTTACGTTATAACGTATGACGTTATGTATTATTACGATATAACGTATGACGTTATGTATTATTACGATATAACGTACTACGTTATATAGAATTACGATATAACGCACAACGTTATGTCGTATTACGTTATAACGTATCATGTAATGTAGTATTACGTTATAAAGTATGACGTTATGGAGTATTACGTTATAACGTATGAGGTCATGTGGTATTACGTTATCACGAATATCGTAATATTGTGTTACTTTATGACGTATGACGTCATGTAGTATTACTTTATGACGTATGACGTCATGTAGTACTACGTTATAACATATGACGTCATGTAGTATTACGATATAACGTACAACGTTGCATAGAATTACGATATAACGCACAACGTTATGTCGTATTAGGTTATAACGTATCATGTCATGTAGTATTACGTTATTACGAATAACGTTATATTGTGTTACTTTATATCGTATGACGTCATGTAGTATTACGTTATAACGTATGGCGTTATGTAGTATTACGATATAACGTATGACGTCATGTGGTATTACGTTATTACGAATAACGTTATATTGTGTTACTTTATATCGTATGATGTCATCTAGTATTACGTTATAACGTATGACGGTATGCAGTATTAGGCTATAACGTATGACGTTATGCATTCTTACGATATAACGTATGACGCTATGCAGTATTAGGTTATAACGTATGACGTCATGTAGCATTACGTTATAACGTATGGCGTTATGTAGTATTACTATATAACGTATGACGTCATGTGGTATTACGTTATTGCTAATAACGGTATATTGTGCTACTTTATGACGTATGACGTCATGTAGTATTACGTCATAACGTATGACGGTATGAAATATTACGCTATTCCGTATAACGTTATATAGTCTTACTTAATGAAGTATGACGTTATGTTGTATTACGTTATAACGTATGCCGTCATGTAGTATTAGGATATAACTTATTACGTTATGTAGTATTACGTTATTACGAATAACATTATATAGTGATACTTTATAACGTATGACCTTATGTTGTGTTGCGTTATAACATATGACGTCATGTAGTATTACGTTATTACGAATATCGTTACATTGTGATACTTTATAACGTATGACGTCATGTAGTAGTACGTTATAACGTATGGCGATATGTAGTATTACGATATAACGTATGACGTCATGTGGTATTACGTTATTGCGAATAACGTTTTATTGTGTTACTTTATGACGTATGACGTCATGTAGTATTACGTTACAACGTATGACGGTATGTAATATAACGTTATTCCGTACAACGTTATATAGTGTTACTTTATGAAGTATGACGTTATGTTGTATTACGTTATAACGTATGACGTCATGTAGCATTAGGATATAACTTATTACGTTATGTAGTATTACGTTATTACGAATAACGTTATATAGTGATACTTTATAACGTATGACCTTATGTTGTGTTACGTTATAACGTATGACGTCATGTAGTATTACGATATAACGTACTACGTTATATAGAATTACGATATAACGCACAACGTTATGTCGTATTACGTTATAACGTATCATGTCATGTAGTTTTGCGTTATAACGTATGACGTTACGCAGTATTACGTTATAACGTATGATGTTATGGAGTATTACGTTATAACGTATGACGTTATGTATTATTACGATATAGCGTACAACGTTATATAGAATTACGATATACCGCACAACGTTATGTCATATTACGTTATAACGTATGAGGTCATGTTGTATTACGTTATCACGAATATCGTAATATTGTGTTACTTTATGACGTATGACGTCATGTAGTATTACTTTATGACGTATGACGTCATGTAGTATTACGTTATAACATATGACGTCATGTAGTATTACGTTATAACGTATGACGTTATGGAGTATTACGATATAACGTAATACGTTATGCAGTATTGGGTTATAACGTATGACGTCATGTAGTTTTGAGTTATAACGTATGACGTTACGCAGTATTACGTTATAACGTATGATGTTATGGAGTATTATGTTATAACGTATGACTTCATGTGGTATTGCTTTATTACGAATAACATTATATTGTGTTACTTTATGTAGTATGACTTATGTAGTATGACGTGATGTAGTATTACTTTATAATGTATGACGTTATGTAGCATTACGGTATTGCGAGTAACGTTGTATTGTGTTACTTTATAACGTATGACGTTATGTAGTGTTACGTTATAACGTATGACGTAATGTTGTTTTACGTTATAACGTATCATGTCATGTAGTATTACGTTATAACGTATGACGTTATGTAGTATTACCTTATAACGTATAACGTCATGTAGTATTACGTTATAACGTATGACGTTATGTAGTATTACGTTATAACGTATAACGTCATGTAGTATTACGTTATAACGTATGACGTTATGTGGTATTACGTTATAACTTATAACGTCATGTAGTATTACGTTCTAACGAATAACATCATGTAGTATTACGTTATTACGAATAACGTTATATTGTGTTACTTTATAACGAATGAAGTCATGTAGTAACACTTTATAAGGTATGACGTTATGTAGTATTACGACACAACGTATGACGTTATGCAGTATTAGGTTATAACGAATGACGTCATGTAGTTTTGCGTTATAACGTATGACGTCATGTAGTATTACTTTATGACGTATGACGTCATGCAGTATTAGGTTATAACGTATGACGTTATGTATAATTACGATATAACGAATGACGTTATGCAGTATTACGATATAACATATGACGTCATGTGGTATTACGTTATTGCGAATAACGTTACACTGTGTTACTTTATGACGTATGACGTCATGTAGTATTACGTTATAACGTATGCCGTCATGTAGTATTACGTTATAACATATGACGTCATGTAGTGTTACGATATAACGTATGACGTTATGCAGTATTAGGTTATAACGTATGTCGTCATGTAGTATTGCGTTATAACGTATGACGTTATGCAGTATTGCGTTATAACGTATGACGTCATGTGGTATTACGTTATTGCGAATAACGTTATACTGTGTTACTTTATGACGTATGCCGTCATGTAGTATTACATTATAACGTATGACGTTATGTATTATTACGATATAACGTAATACGTTATGCAGTATTAGGTTATAACGTATTATGTTATGGAGTATTACGTTATAACGTATGACGACATGTGGTATTACTTTACCACGAATATCGTAATAATGTGTTACTTTATGACGTATGCCGTCATGTTTTATTACGTTATAACATATGACGTCATGTAGTATTACGTTATAACGTATGACGTTATGTTCTATTACGATATAACGTATGACGTTATGTATTATTACGTTATAACGTATGAAGTTCTGTAGTATTAGGTTATAACGTATGACGTAATGTTGTTTTACGTTATAACGTATGACGTTATGTAGTATTACGTTATTACGAATAACGTTATATTGTGTTTCCTTTATAACGTATGAGCTTTTGTTGTATTACGTTATAACGTATCATGTCATGTAGTATTACGTTATAACGTATGTCGTTATGGAGTATTACATTATAACGTATGACGTCATGTGGTATTACGTTATTACGAATATCGTAATAATGTGTTACTTTATGATGTATGACGTCATGTAGTATTACTTTATGACGTATGACGTCATGTAGTATTACGTTATAACATATGACGTCATGTAGTATTACTTTATGACGTATGACGTTATGGAGAATTACGTTATAAGGTATGAGGTCATGTGGTATTACGTTATTACGAATATCGTAATATTGTGTTACTTTATGACGTATGACGTCATGTAGTATTACTTTATGACGTATGACGTCAGGTAGTATTACTTTATGACGTATGACGTCATGTAGTATTACTTTATGACGTATGACGTCAGGTAGTATTACTTTATGACGTATGACGTCATGTAGTATTACTTTATGACGTATGACGTCATGTAGTATTACTTTATGACGTATGACGTCATGTAGTATTAGGCTATAGCGTATGACGTTATGTATTATTACGATATAACGTATGACGCCATGCAGTATTAGGTTATAACGTATGACGTCATGTAATATTACGTTATAACGTATGGCGTTATGTAGTATTACGATATAACGTATGACGTCATGTGGTATTACGTTATTGCTAATAACGGTATATTGTGTTACTTTATGACGTATGACGTCATGTAGTATTACGTCATGACGTGTGACTTTATGAAATATTACGTTATTCCGTATAACGTTATATAGTGTTACTTTATGAAGTATGACGTTATGTTGTATTACGTTATAACGTATGCCGTCATGTAGTATTAGGATATAACTTATTACGTTACGTAATATTACGTTATTACGACTAACATTATAAAGTGATACTTTATAACGTATGACCTTATGTTGTGTTACGTTATAACATATGACGTCATGTAGTAATACGATATAACGTACAACGTTGCATAGAATTACGATATAACGCACAACGTTATGTCGTATTAGGTTATAACGTATCATGTCATGTAGTATTACGTTATAACGTATGACGTTATGGAGTATTACGATATAACGTAATACGTTATGCAGTATTGGGATATAACGTATGACGTCATGTAGTTTTGCGTTATAACGTATGACGTTACGCAGTATTACGTTATAACGTATGATGTTATGGAGTATTACGCTATAACGTATGACGTCATGTGGTATTGCTTTATTACGAATAACATTATATTGTGTTACTTTATGTAGTATGACTTATGTAGTATGACGTGATGTAGTATTACTTTATAATGTATGACGTTATGTAGCATTACGGTATTTCGAGTAACGTTGTATTGTGTTACTTTATAACGTATGACGTTATGTAGTGTTACGTTATAACGTATGACGTCATGTAGTATTACGTTATAACGTATGACGTCATGTAGTATTACGATATAACGTATGACGTTATGTATTATTACGATATAGCGTACAACGTTATATAGAATTACGATATAACGCAAAACGTTATGTCGTATTACGTTATAACGTATCATGTCATGTAGTATTACGTTATAACGTATGACGTTATGGAGTATTACGATATAACGTAATACGTTATGCAGTATTGGGTTATAACGTATGACGTCATGTAGTTTTGCGTTATAACGTATCACGTTACGACGTATTACGTTATAACGTATGATGTTATGGAGTATTACGTTATAACGTATGACGTCGTGTAGTATTACGTTATAACGTATGACGTTATGTTCTATTACGATATAACGTATGACGTTATGTATTATTACGATATAACGTATGACGTTCTGTAGTATTAGGTTATAACGTATGACGTAATGTTGTTTCACGTTATAACGTATGACGTTATGTAGTATTACGTTATTACGAATAACGTTATATTGTGTTTCCTTTATAACGTATGACATTTTGTTGTATTACGTTATAACGTATAAAGACATGTAGTATTACGTTGTAACATATGACGTCATGTAGTATTACGTTATAACTTATGCCGTCATGTAGTATTACGTTATAACATATGACGTCATGTAGTATTACGATATAACGTACAACGTTATATAGAATGACGATATAACGCACAACGTTATGTCGTATTACGTTATAACGTATCATGTCATGTAGTATTACGTTATAACGTATGTCGTTATGGAGTATTACATTATAACGTATGACGTCATGTGGTATTACGTTATTACGAATATCGTATTAATGTGTTACTTTATGACGTACGACGTCATGTAGTATTACTTCATGACGTATGACGTCATGTAGTATTACGTTATAACATATGAAGTCATGTAGTATTACGATATAACGTACAACGTTGCATAGAATTACGATATAACGCACAACGTTGTGTCGTATTACGTTATAACGTATCATGTCATGTAGTATTACGTTATAACGTATGACGTTATGGAGTATTACGTTATAACGTATGACGTCATGTGGTATTACTTTACTACGAAGAACGTTATATTTTGTTACTTTATAACGTATGGCGTTATGTAGTGTTACGTTATAACGTATGACGTCGTGTAGTATTACGTTATAACGTATGACGTTATGGAGCACTACGTTATAACGTATGACGTCATGTGGTATTACGTTATTACGAATATCGTAATATTGTGTTACGTTATAACGTATGACGTCGTGTAGTATTACGTTATAACGTATGACGTTATGGAGCACTACGTTATAACGTATGACGCCATGCAGTATTAGGTTATAACGTATGACGTCATGTAATATTACGTTATAACGTATGGCGTTATGTAGTATTACGATATAACGTATGACGTCATGTGGTATTACGTTATTGCTTATAACGGTATATTGTGTTACTTTATGACGTATGACGTCATGTAGTATTACGTCATAACGTGAGACTTTATGAAATATTACGTTATTCCGTATAACGTTATATAGTGTTACTTTATGAAGCATGACGTTATGTTGTATTACGTTATAACGTATGCCGTCATGTAGAATTAGGATATAACTTATTACGTTATGTAGTATTACGTTATTACGACTAACATTATATAGTGATACTTTATAACGTATGACCTTATTTTGTGTTACGTTATAACATATGACGTCATGTAGTATTACGGTATAACGTACAACGTTGCATAGAATTACGATATAACGCACAACGTTATGTCGTATTACGTTATAACGTATCATGTCATGTAGTATTACGTTATAACGTATGACGTTATGGAGTATTACGATATAACGTAATACGTTATGCAGTATTGGGTTATAACGTATGACGTCATGTAGTTTTGCGTTATAACGTATGACGTTACGCAGTATTACGTTATAACGTATGATGTTATGGAGTATTACGTTATAACGTATTATGTTCTGGAGTATTACGTTATAACGTATGACGTCATGTTGTATTACGATATTACGAATAACGTTATATTGTGTTACTTTATGTAGTATGACTTATGTAGTATGACGTGATGTAGTATTACCTTATAATGTATGACGTTATGTAGTGTTGCGTTATAACGTATGACGTCGTGTAGTATTACATTATAACATATGACGTCATGTACTATTACGATATAACGTACAACGTTATATAGAATTACGATATAACGCACAACGTTATGTCGTATTACGTTATAACGTATCATGTCATGTAGTATTACGTTATAACGTATGACGGTATGAAGTATTACGTTATTCCGTATAACGTTATATAGTGTTACTTTATGAAGTATGACGCCATGTAGTATTACGTTATAACATATGACGTCATGTAGTATTAAGATATAACGTATGACGTCATGTGGTATTACGTTATTACGAATAACGTTATATTGTGTTACTTTATGTAGTATGACTTATGTAGTATGACGTGATGTAGTATTACCTTATAATGTATGACGTTATGTAGTATTACGTTATAACGTATGACGTTACGCAGTATTACGTTATAACGTATGATGTTATGGAGTATTACGTTATAAAGTATGACGTCATGTGGTATTACTTTACTACGAAAAACGTTATATTGTGTTACTTTATAACGTATGGCGTTATGTAGTGTTACGTTATAACGTATGACGTCGTGTAGTATTAGGTTATAACGTATGACGTTATGTATTATTACGATACAACGTATGACGTTATGTATTATTACGATATAACGTACTACGTTATATAGAATTACGATATAACGCACAACGTTATGTCGTATTACGTTATAACGTATCATGTAATGTAGTATTACGTTATAAAGTATGACGTTATGGAGTATTACGTTATAACGTATGAGGTCATGTGGTATTACGTTATCACGAATATCGTAATATTGTGTTACTTTATGACGTATGACGTCATGTAGTATTACTTTATGACGTATGACGTCATGTAGTACTACGTTATAACATATGACGTCATGTAGTATTACGATATAACGTACAACGTTGCATAGAATTACGATATAACGCACAACGTTATGTCGTATTAGGTTATAACGTATCATGTCATGTAGTATTACGTTATAACTTATGACGTTATGGAGTATTACGATATAACGTAATACGTTATGCAGTATTGGGTTATAACGTATGACGTCATGTAGTTTTGAGTTATAACGTATGACGTTACGCAGTATTACGTTATAACGTATGATGTTATGGAGTATTACGTTATAACGTATGACGTCATGTGGTATTGCTTTATTACGAATAACATTATATTGTGTTACTTTATGTAGTATGACTTATGTAGTATGACGTGATGTAGTATTACTTTATGATGTATGACGTTATGTAGCATTACGGTATTACGAGTAACGTTGTATTGTGTTACTTTATAACGTATGACGTTATGTAGTGTTACGTTATAACGTATGACGTTATGTATTATTACGATATAACGTATGACGTTATGTATTATTACGATATAACGTACTACGTTATATAGAATTACGATATAACGCACAACGTTATGTCGTATTACGTTATAACGTATCATGTAATGTAGTATTACGTTATAAAGTATGACGTTATGGAGTATTACGTTATAACGTATGAGGTCATGTGGTATTACGTTATCACGAATATCGTAATATTGTGTTACTTTATGACGTATGACGTCATGTAGTATTACTTTATGACGTATGACGTCATGTAGTACTACGTTATAACATATGACGTCATGTAGTATTACGATATAACGTACAACGTTGCATAGAATTACGATATAACGCACAACGTTATGTCGTATTAGGTTATAACGTATCATGTCATGTAGTATTACGTTATTACGAATAACGTTATATTGTGTTACTTTATATCGTATGACGTCATGTAGTAGTACGTTATAACGTATGGCGATATGTAGTATTACGATATAACGTATGACGTCATGTGGTATTACGTTATTGCGAATAACGTTTTATTGTGTTACTTTATGACGTATGACGTCATGTAGTATTACTTCATGACGTATGACGTCATGTAGTATTACGTTATAACATATGACGTCATGTAGTATTACGATATAACGTACAACGTTGCATAGAATTACGATATAACGCACAACGTTATGTCGTATTACGTTATAACGTATCATGTCATGTAGTATTACGTTATAACGTATGACGTTATGGAGTATTACGTTATAACGTATGACGTCATGTGGTATTACTTTACTACGAAGAACGTTATATTTTGTTACTTTATAACGTATGGCGTTATGTAGTGTTACGTTATAACGTATGACGTCGTGTAGTATTACGTTATAACGTATGACGTTATGGAGCACTACGTTATAACGTATGACGTCATGTGGTATTACGTTATTACGAATATCGTAATATTGTGTTACGTTATAACGTATGACGTCGTGTAGTATTACGTTATAACGTATGACGTTATGGAGCACTACGTTATAACGTATGACGCCATGCAGTATTAGGTTATAACGTATGACGTCATGTAATATTACGTTATAACGTATGGCGTTATGTAGTATTACGATATAACGTATGACGTCATGTGGTATTACGTTATTGCTTATAACGGTATATTGTGTTACTTTATGACGTATGACGTCATGTAGTATTACGTCATAACGTGAGACTTTATGAAATATTACGTTATTCCGTATAACGTTATATAGTGTTACTTTATGAAGCATGACGTTATGTTGTATTACGTTATAACGTATGCCGTCATGTAGAATTAGGATATAACTTATTACGTTATGTAGTATTACGTTATTACGACTAACATTATATAGTGATACTTTATAACGTATGACCTTATTTTGTGTTACGTTATAACATATGACGTCATGTAGTATTACGGTATAACGTACAACGTTGCATAGAATTACGATATAACGCACAACGTTATGTCGTATTACGTTATAACGTATCATGTCATGTAGTATTACGTTATAACGTATGACGTTATGGAGTATTACGATATAACGTAATACGTTATGCAGTATTGGGTTATAACGTATGACGTCATGTAGTTTTGCGTTATAACGTATGACGTTACGCAGTATTACGTTATAACGTATGATGTTATGGAGTATTACGTTATAACGTATTATGTTCTGGAGTATTACGTTATAACGTATGACGTCATGTTGTATTACGATATTACGAATAACGTTATATTGTGTTACTTTATGTAGTATGACTTATGTAGTATGACGTGATGTAGTATTACCTTATAATGTATGACGTTATGTAGTGTTGCGTTATAACGTATGACGTCGTGTAGTATTACATTATAACATATGACGTCATGTACTATTACGATATAACGTACAACGTTATATAGAATTACGATATAACGCACAACGTTATGTCGTATTACGTTATAACGTATCATGTCATGTAGTATTACGTTATAACGTATGACGGTATGAAGTATTACGTTATTCCGTATAACGTTATATAGTGTTACTTTATGAAGTATGACGCCATGTAGTATTACGTTATAACATATGACGTCATGTAGTATTAAGATATAACGTATGACGTCATGTGGTATTACGTTATTACGAATAACGTTATATTGTGTTACTTTATGTAGTATGACTTATGTAGTATGACGTGATGTAGTATTACCTTATAATGTATGACGTTATGTAGTGTTACGTTATAACGTATGACGTCGTGTAGTATTACATTATAACATATGACGTCATGTACTATTACGATATAACGTACAACGTTATATAGAATTACGATATAACGCACAACGTTATGTCGTATTACGTTATAACGTATCATGTCATGTAGTATTACGTTATAACGTATGACGTTACGACGTATTACGTTATAACGTATGATGTTATGGAGTATTACGTTATAACGTATTATGTTCTGGAGTATTACGTTATAACGTATGACATCATGTGGTATTACTTTACTACGAATAACGTTATATTGTGTTACTTTATAACGTATGGCGTTATGTAGTGTTACGTTATATCGTATGACGTCGTGTAGTATTACGTTATAACGTATGACGTTATGTATTATTACGATATAAAGTAATACGTTATGCAGTGTTAGGTTATAACGTATGACGTCATGTAGTTTTGCGTTATAACGTATGACGTTACGCAGTATTACGTTACAACGTATGATGTTATGGAGTATTACGTTATAACGTATGACGTCATGTGGTATTACTTTACTACGAATAACGTTATATTGCGTTACTTCATAACGTATGGCGTTATGTAGTGTTACGTTATAACGTATGACGTCGTGTAGTATTACGTTATAACGTATGACGTTATGTATTATTACGATATAACGTAATACGTTATGCAGAATTAGGTTATAACGTATGACGTTATGGAGTATTACGTTATAACGTATGACGTCATGTGGTATTACTTTACTACGAATAACGTAATATTGTGTTACTTTATAACGTATGGCGTTATGTAGTGTTACGTTATAAAGTATGACGTCGTGTAGTATTACGTTATAACGTATGACGTTATGTATTATTACGATATAACGAAATACGTTATGCAATATTAGGTTATAACGTATGACGTTACGCAGTATTACGTTATAACGTATGATGTTATGGAGTATTACGTTATAACGTATGCCGTCATGTAGTATTACGTTATAACATATGACGTCATGTACTATTACGATATAACGTACAACGTTATATAGAATTACGATATAACGAACAACGTTATGTCGTATTACGTTATAACGTATCATGTCATGTAGTATTACGTTACAACGTATGACGTTACGCAGTATTACGTTATAACGTATGATGTTATGGAGTATTACGTTATAACGTATGACGTCATGTGGTATTACTTTACTACGAATAACGTTATATTGTGTTACTTTATAACGTATGGCGTTATGTAGTGTTACGTTATAACGTATGATGTTATGGAGTATTACGTTATAACGTATGACGTTATGTATTATTACGATATAACGTAATACGTTATGCAGAATTAGGTTATAACGTATGACGTTATGTAGTATTACGTTATAACGTATGACGTCATGTGGTATTACTTTACTACGAATAACGTTATATTGTGTTACTTTATAACGTATGGCGTTATGTAGTGTTACGTTATAACGTATGACGTCGTGTAGTATTACGTTATAACGTATGACGTTATGTATTATTACGATATAACGTAATACGTTATGCAATATTAGGTTATAACGTATGACGTTACGCAGTATTACGTTATAACGTATGATGTTATGGAGTATTACGTTATAACGTATGACGTCATGTGGCATTACTTTACTACGAATAACGTTATATTGTGTTACTTTATAACGTATGGCGTTATGTAGTGTTACGTTATAACGTATGATGTTATGGAGTATTACGTTATAACGTATGACGTTATGTATTATTACGATATAACGTAATACGTTATGCAGAATTAGGTTATAACGTATGACGTTATGGAGTATTACGTTATAACGTATGACGTCATGTGGTATTACTTTACTACGAATAACGTTATATTGTGTTACTTTATAACGTATGGCGTTATGTAGTGTTACGTTATAACGTATGACGTCGTGTAGTATTACGTTATAACGTATGACGTTATGTATTATTACGATATAACGTAATACGTTATGCAATATTAGGTTATAACGTATGACGTTACGCAGTATTACGTTATAACGTATGATGTTATGGAGTATTACGTTATAACGTATGCCGTCATGTAGTATTACGTTATAACATATGACGTCATGTACTATTACGATATAACGTACAACGTTATATAGAATTACGATATAACGCACAACGTTATATCGTATTACGTTATAACGTATCATGTAATGTAGTATTACGTTACAACGTATGACGTTACGCAGTATTACGTTATAACGTATGATGTTATGGAGTATTACGTTATAACGTATGACGTCATGTGGTATTACTTTACTACGAATAACGTTATATTGTGTTACTTTATAACGTATGGCGTTATGTAGTGTTACGTTATAACGTATGACGTCGTGTAGTATTAGGTTATAACGTATGACGTTATGTATTATTACGATACAACGTATGACGTTATGTATTATTACGATATAACGTACTACGTTATATAGAATTACGATATAACGCACAACGTTATGTCGTATTACGTTATAACGTATCATGTAATGTAGTATTACGTTATAAAGTATGACGTTATGGAGTATTACGTTATAACGTATGAGGTCATGTGGTATTACGTTATCACGAATATCGTAATATTGTGTTACTTTATGACGTATGACGTCATGTAGTATCACTTTATGACGTATGACGTCATGTAGTACTACGTTATAACATATGACGTCATGTAGTATTACGATATAACGTACAACGTTGCATAGAATTACGATATAACGCACAACGTTATGTCGTATTAGGTTATAACGTATCATGTCATGTAGTATTACGTTATAACTTATGACGTTATGGAGTATTACGATATAACGTAATACGTTATGCAGTATTGGGTTATAACGTATGACGTCATGTAGTTTTGAGTTATAACGTATGACGTTACGCAGTATTACGTTATAACGTATGATGTTATGGAGTATTACGTTATAACGTATGACGTCATGTGGTATTGCTTTATTACGAATAACATTATATTGTGTTACTTTATGTAGTATGACTTATGTAGTATGACGTGATGTAGTATTACTTTATAATGTATGACGTTATGTAGCATTACGGTATTACGAGTAACGTTGTATTGTGTTACTTTATAACGTATGACGTTATGTAGTGTTACGTTATAACGTATGACGTTATGTATTATTACGATATAACGTATGACGTTATGTATTATTACGATATAACGTACTACGTTATATAGAATTACGATATAACGCACAACGTTATGTCGTATTACGTTATAACGTATCATGTAATGTAGTATTACGTTATAAAGTATGACGTGATGGAGTATTACGTTATAACGTATGAGGTCATGTGGTATTACGTTATCACGAATATCGTAATATTGTGTTACTTTATGACGTATGACGTCATGTAGTATTACTTTATGACGTATGACGTCATGTAGTACTACGTTATAACATATGACGTCATGTAGTATTACGATATAACGTACAACGTTGCATAGAATTACGATATAACGCACAACGTTATGTCGTATTAGGTTATAACGTATCATGTCATGTAGTATTACGTTATTACGAATAACGTTATATTGTGTTACTTTATATCGTATGACGTCATGTAGTATTACGTTATAACGTATGGCGTTATGTAGTATTACGATATAACGTATGACGTCATGTGGTATTACGTTATTACGAATAACGTTATATTGTGTTACTTTATATCGTATGATGTCATCTAGTATTACGTTATAACGTATGACGGTATGCAGTATTAGGCTATAACGTATGACGTTATGCATTTTTACGATATAACGTATGACGCTATGCAGTATTAGGTTATAACGTATGACGTCATGTAGCATTACTTTATAACGTATGACGTCATGTAGCATTACGTTATAACGTATGGCGTTATGTAGTATTACTATATAACGTATGACGTCATGTGGTATTACGTTATTGCTAATAACGGTATATTGTGCTACTTTATGACGTATTACGTCATGTAGTATTACGTCATAACGTATGACGGTATGAAATATTACGCTATTCCGTATAACGTTATATAGTCTTACTTAATGAAGTATGACGTTATGTTGTATTACGTTATAACGTATGCCGTCATGTAGTATTAGGATATAACTTATTACGTTATGTAGTATTACGTTATTACGAATAACATTATATAGTGATACTTTATAACGTATGACCTTATGTTGTGTTGCGTTATAACATATGACGTCATGTAGTATTACGTTATTACGAATATCGTTACATTGTGATACTTTATAACGTATGACGTCATGTAGTAGTACGTTATAACGTATGGCGATATGTAGTATTACGATATAACGTATGACGTCATGTGGTATTACGTTATTGCGAATAACGTTTTATTGTGTTACTTTATGACGTATGACGTCATGTAGTATTACGTTACAACGTATGACGGTATGTAATATAACGTTATTCCGTACAACGTTATATAGTGTTACTTTATGAAGTATGACGTTATGTTGTATTACGTTATAACGTATGACGTCATGTAGCATTAGGATATAACTTATTACGTTATGTAGTATTACGTTATTACGAATAACGTTATATAGTGATACTTTATAACGTATGACCTTATGTTGTGTTACGTTATAACGTATGACGTCATGTAGTATTACGATATAACGTACTACGTTATATAGAATTACGATATAACGCACAACGTTATGTCGTATTACCTTATAACGTATCATGTCATGTAGTTTTGCGTTATAACGTATGACGTTACGCAGTATTACGTTATAACGTATGATGTTATGGAGTATTACGTTATAACGTATGACGTTATGTATTATTACGATATAGCGTACAACGTTATATAGAATTACGATATACCGCACAACGTTATGTCGTATTACGTTATAACGTATGAGGTCATGTTGTATTACGTTATCACGAATATCGTAATATTGTGTTACTTTATGACGTATGACGTCATGTAGTATTACTTTATGACGTATGACGTCATGTAGTATTACGTTATAACATATGACGTCATGTAGTATTACGTTATAACGTATGATGTTATGGAGTATTACGTTATAACGTATGACGTTATGTATTATTACGATATAGCGTACTACGCTATATAGAATTACGATATAACGCACAACGTTATGTCGTATTACGTTATAACGTATGAGGTCATGTTGTATTACGTTATCACGAATATCGTAATATTGTGTTACTTTATGACGTATGACGTCATGTAGTATTACTTTATGACGTATGACGTCATGTAGTATTACGTTATAACATATGACGTCATGTAGTATTACGATATAACGTACAACGTTGCATAGAATTACGATATAACGCACAACGTTATGTCGTATTACGTTATAACGTATCATGTCATGTAGTATTACGTTATAACGTATGACGTCATGGAGTATTACGTTATAACGTATGAGGTCATGTGGTATTACGTTATTACGAATATCGTAATGTTGTGTTACTTTATGAGGTATGACGTCATGTAGTATTACGTTATTACGAATATCGTAATATTGTGTTACGTTATAACGTATGACGTCGTGTAGTATTACGTTATAACGTATGACGTTACGCAGTATTACGTTATAACGTATGATGTTATGTAGTATTACGTTATAAAGTATGACGTTATGGAGTATTACGTTATAACGTATGAGGTCATGTGATATTACGTTATCACGAATATCGTAATATTGTGTTACTTTATGACGTATGACGTCATGTAGTATTACGTTATAACATATAACGTCATGTAGTATTACGATATAACGCACAACGTTGCATAGAATTACGATATAACGCACAACGTTATGTCGTATTACGTTATAACGTATCATGTCATGTAGTATTACGTTATAACGTATGACGTCATGTGGTATTACGTTATTGCGAATAACGTTTTATTGTGTTACTTTATGACGTATGACGTCATGTAGTATTACGTTATAACGTATGACGGTATGTAATATTACGTTATTCCGTATAACGTTATATAGTGTTACTTTATGAAGTATGACGTTATGTTGTATTACGTTATAACGTTTGACGTTATGGGGCATTTCGTTATAACGTATGACGTCATGTGGTATTACGTTATTACGAATAACGTTATATTGTGTTACTTTATGTAGTATGACTTATGTAGTATGACGTGATGTATTATTACTTTATAATGTATGACCTTATGTAGCATTACGGTATTACGAATGACGTTGTATTGTGTTACTTTATAACGTATGACGTTATTTAGTGTTACGTTATAATGTATGACGTCGTGTAGTATTACGTTATAACGTATGACGTTATGTATTATTACGATATAACGTAATACGTTATGCAGTATTGGGTTATAACGTATGACGTCATGTAGTTTTGCGTTATAACGTATGACGTTACGCAGTATTACGTTATAACGTATGATGTTATGGAGTATTACAATATAACGTATGACGTTATGTATTATTAAGAAATAGCGTACAACGTTATATAGAATTACGATATAACGCACAACGTTATGTCGTATTACGTTATAACGTATGAGGTCATGTGGTATTACGTTATTACGAATATCGTAATATTGTGTTACTTCATGAGGTATGACGTCATGTAGTATTACTTTATGACATATGACGTCATGTAGTATTACTTTATGACGTATGACGTCATGTAGCATTAGGATATAACTTATTACGTTATGTAGTATTACGTTATTACGAATAACGTTACATAGTGATACTTTATAACGTATGACCTTATGTTGTGTTATGTTATAACGTATGACGTCATGTGGTATTACGTTATTACGAATAACGTTATATTGTGTTACTTTATGTAGTATGACTTATGCAGTATGACGTGACGTAGTATTACTTTATAATGTATGACGTTATGTAGCATTACGGTATTACGAATAACATTGTATTTTGTTACTTTATAACGTATGGCGTTATTTAGTGTTACGTTATAACGTATGACGTCGTGTAGTATTACGTTATAACGTATGACGTTATGTATTATTACGATATAACGTAATACGTTATGCAGTATTGGGTTATAACGTATGACGTCATGTATTTTTGCGTTATAACGTATGACGTTACGCAGTATTACGTTATAACGTATGATGTTATGGAGTATTACGTTATAACGTATGACGTTATGTATTATTACGATATAGCGTACAACGTTATATAGAGTTACGATATAACGCATAACGTTATGTCGTATTACGTTATAAGGTATGAGGTCATGTGGTATTACGTTATTACGAATATCGTAATGTTGTGTTACTTTATGAGGTATGACGTCATGTAGTATTACTTTATGACGTATGACGTCATGTAGTATTACGTTATAACGTATGACGGTATGAAATATTACGTTATTCCGTATAACGTTATATTGTGTTACCTTATGAAGTGTGACCTTATGTTGTATTACGTTATAACGTATGCCGTCATGTAGTATTAGGATATAACTTATTACGTTATGTAGTATTACGTTATTACGAATAACGTTATATAGTGATACTTTATATCGTATGACCTTATCTTGTGTTACGCTATAACGTATGACGTCATGTAGTATTACTTTATGACGTATGACGTCATGTAGTATTACTTTATGACGTATGACGTTATGTATTATTACGATATAACGTATGACGTTATGTATTATTACGATATAACGTATGACGCCATGCAGTATTAGGTTATAACGTATGACGTCATGTAATATTACGTTATAACGTATGGCGTTATGTAGAATTACGATATAACGTATGACGTCATGTGGTATTACGTTATTGCTAATAACGGTATATTGTGTTACTTTATGACGTATGACGTCATGTAGTATTACGTTATAACATATGACGTCATGTAGTATTACGATATAACGTACAACGTTGCATAGAATTACGATATAACGCACAACGTTATGTCGTATTAGGTTATAACGTATCATGTCATGTAGTATTACGTTATAACGTATGACGTTATGGAGTATTACGATATAAAGTAATACGTTATGCAGTATTGGGTTATAACGTATGACGTCATGTAGTATTACTTTATGACGTATGACGTTATGTATTATTACGATATAACGTATGACGTTATGTATTATTACGATATAACGTATGACGTTATGCAGTATTAGGTTATAACGTATGACGTCATGCAGTTTTGCGTTATAACGTATGACGTCATGTAGTATTACTTTATGACGTATGACGTCATGTAGTATTACTTTATGACGTATGACGTTATGTATTATTACGATATAACGTATGACGTTATGTATTATTACGATATAACGTATGACGCCATGCAGTATTAGGTTATAACGTATGACGTCATGTGGTATTACGTTATTACGAATAACGTTATATTGTGTTACTTTATATCGTATGACGTCATGTAGTATTACGTTATAACGTATGGCGTTATGTAGTATTACGATATAACGTATGACGTCATGTGGTATTACGTTATTGCGAATAACGTTAAATTGTGCTACTTTATAACGTATGACGTTATGTAGTGTTACGTTCTAACGTATGACGTCATGTAGTATTACGATATAACGTATGACGCTATGTATTATAACGATATAACGTACAACGTTATATAGAATTACGATATAACGCACAACGTTATGTCGTATTACGTTATAACGTATCATGTCATGTAGTATTACGTTATTACGAATAACGTTATATTGTGTTACTTTATATCGTATGACGTCATGTAGTATTACGTTATAACGTATGGCGTTATGTAGTATTACGATGTAACGTATGACGTCATGTGGTATTACGTTATTACGAATAACGTTATATTGTGTTACTTTATATCGTATGACGTCATCTAGTATTACGTTATAACGTATGACGACGTGTAGTATTACGTTATAACGTATGACGTTATGTATTATTACGATATAACGTAATACGTTATGCAGTATTAGGTTATATCGTATGACGTTATGGAGTATTGCGTTATAACGTATGACGTCATGTGGTATTACGTTATTACGAATAACGTTATATTGTGTTACTTTATAACGTATGGCGTTATGTAGTGTTACGTTATAACGTATGACGTCGTGTAGTATTACGTTATAACGTATGACGTTATGTATTATTACGATATAACGTAATACGTTATATAGTGATACTTTATAACGTATGACCTTATGTTGTGTTACGTTATAACGTATGACGTCATGTAGTATTACGATATAACGTACTACGTTATATAGAATTACGATATAACGCACAACGTTATGTCGTATTACCTTATAACGTATCATGTCATGTAGTTTTTCGTTATAACGTATGACGTTACGCAGTATTACGATATAACGTATGATGTTATGGAGTATTACGTTATAACGTATGACGTTATGTATTATTACGATATAGCGTACTACGCTAAATAGAATTACGATATAACGCACAACGTTATGTCGTATTACCTTATAACGTATCATGTCATGTAGTTTTTCGTTATAACGTATGACGTTACGCAGTATTACGATATAACGTATGATGTTATGGAGTATTACGTTATAACGTATGACGTTACGCAGTATTACGTTATAACGTATGATGTTATGTAGTATTACGTTATAAAGTATGACGTTATGGAGTATTACGTTATAACGTATGAGGTCATGTGATATTACGTTATCACGAATATCGTAATATTGTGTTACTTTATGACGTATGACGTCATGTAGTATTACGTTATAAAATATAACGTCATGTAGTATTACGATATAACGTACAACGTTGCATGGAATTACGATATAACGCACAACGTTATGTCGTATTACGTTATAACGTATCATGTCATGTAGTATTACGTTATAACGTATGACGTCATGTGGTATTACGTTATTGCTAATAACGGTATATTGTGCTACTTTATGACGTATGCCGTCATGTAGTATTAGGATATATCTTATTACGTTATGTAGTATTACGTTATTACGAATAACATTATATAGTGATACTTTATAACGTATGACCTTATGTTGTGTTACGTTATAACATATGACGTCATGTAGTATTACGTTATTACGAATATCGTTACAATGTGTTACATTATTACGTATGACGTCATGTAGTCTTACGTTATAACGTATGGCGATATGTAGTATGACGATATAACGTATCACGTCATGTGGTATTACGTTATTGCGAATAAAGTTTTATTGTGTTACTTTATGACGTATGACGTCATGTAGTATTACGTTATAACGTATGACGGTATGTAATATTACGTTATCCCGTATAACGTTATATAGTGTTACTTTATGAAGTATGACGTTATGTTGTATTACGTTATAACGTTTGACGTTATGGGGCATTTCGTTATAACGTATGACGTCATGTGGCATTACGTTATTACGAATAACGTTATATTGTGTTACTTTATGTAGTATGTCTTATGTAGTATGACGTGATGTATTATTACTTTATAATGTATGACCTTATGTAGCATTACGGTATTACGAATGACGTTGTATTGTGTTACTTTATAACGTATGACGTTATTTAGTGTTACGTTATAATGTATGACGTCGTGTAGTATTACGTTATAACGTATGACGTTATGTATTATTACGATATAACGTAATACGTTATGCAGTATTGGGTTATAACGTATGACGTCATGTACTTTGCGTTATAACGTATGACGTTACGCAGTATTACGTTATAACGTATGATGTTATGGAGTATTACGTTATAACGTATGACGTTATGTATTATTAAGAAATAGCGTACAACGTTATATAGAATTACGATATAAAGCACAACGTTATGTCGTATTACGTTATAACGTATGAGGTCATGTGGTATTACGTTATTACGAATATCGTAATATTGTGTTACTTCATGAGGTATGACTTCATGTAGTATTACTTTATGACGTATGACATCATGTAGTATTACTTTATGACGTATGACGTTATGTATTATTACGATATAACGTATGACGTTATGCAGTATTAGGTTATAACGTATGACGTCATGCAGTTTTGCGTTATAACGTATGACGTTATGGAGTATTACGTTATAACGTATGGCGTTATGTAGTATTACGATATAACGTATGACGTCATGTGGTATTACGTTATAGCTAATAACGGTATATTGTGTTACTTTATGACGTATGACGTCATGTAGTATTACTTTATGACGTATGACGTCATGTAGCATTAGGATATAACTTATTACGTTATGTAGTATTACGTTATTGCGAATAACGTTACATAGTGATACTTTATAACGTATGACCTTATGTTGTGTTATGTTATAACGTATGACGTCATGTGGTATTACGTTATTACGAATAACGTTATATTGTGTTACTTTATGTAGTATGACTTATGCAGTATGACGTGACGTAGTATTACTTTATAATGTATGACGTTATGTAGCATTACGGTATTACGAATAACATTGTATTGTGTTACTTTATAACGTATGGCGTTATTTAGTGTTACGTTATAACGTATGACGTCGTGTAGTATTACGTTATAACGTATGACGTTATGTATTATTACGATATAACGTAATACGTTATGCAGTATTGGGTTATAACGTATGACGTCATGTAGTTTTGCGTTATAACGTATGACGTTACGCAGTATTACGTTATAACGTATGATGTTATGAAGTATTACGTTATAACGTATGACGTTATGTATTATTACGATATAGCGTACAACGTTATATAGATTTACGATATAACGCATAACGTTATGTCGTATTACGTTATAATGTATGAGGTCATGTGGTATTACGTTATTACGAATATCGTAATGTTGTGTTACTTTATGAGGTATGACGTCATGTAGTATTACGTTATAACGTATGACGCCATGCAGTATTAGGTTATAACGTATGACGTTATGGAGTATTACGATATAACGTAATACGTTATGCAGTATTGGGTTATAACGTATGACGTCATGTAGTATTTCTTTATGACGTATGACGTTATGTATTATTACGATATAACGTATGACGTTATGTATTATTACGATATAACGTATGACGTTATGCAGTATTAGGTTATAACGTATGACGTCATGCAGTTTTGCGTTATAACGTATGACGTCATGTAGTATTACTTTATGACGTATGACGTTATGTATTATTACGATATAACGTATGACGTTATGTATTATTACGATATAACGTATGACGCCATGCAGTATTAGGTTATAACGTATGACGTCATGTAGTATTACGTTATAATGTATGGCGATATGTAGTATTACGATATAACGTATGACGTCATGTGGTATTACGTTATTACGAATAACGTTATATTGTGTTACTTTATATCGTATGACGTCATGTAGTATTACGTTATAACGTATGGCGCTATGTAGTATTACGATATAACGTATGACGTCATGTGGTATTACGTTATTACGAATAACGTTATATTGTGTTACTTTATATCGTATGACGTCATGTAGTATTACGATATAACGTATGACGCTATGTATTATAACGATATAACGTACAACGTTATATAGAATTACGATATAACGCACAACGTTATGTCGTATTACGTTATAACGTATCATGTCATGTAGTATTACGTTATTACGAATAACGTTATATTGTGTTACTTTATATCGTATGACGTCATGTAGCATTACTTTATAACGTATGACGTCATGTAGCATTACGTTATAACGTATGGCGTTATGTAGTATTACTATATAACGTATGACGTCATGTGGTATTGCGTTATTGCTAATAACGGTATATTGTGCTACTTTATGACGTATGACGTCATGTAGTATTTCGTCATAACGTATGACGGTATGAAATATTACGTTATTCCGTATAACGTTATATAGTGTTACTTTATGAAGTATGACGTTATGTTGTATTACGTTATAACGTATGCCGTCATGTAGTATTAGGATATAACTTATTACGTTATGTAGTATTACGTTATTACGAATAACATTATATAGTGATACTTTATAACGTATGACCTTATGTTGTGTTACGTTATAACATATGACGTCATGTAGTATTACGATATAACGTACAACGTTGCATAGAATTACGATATAACGCACAACGTTATGTCGTATTAGGTTATAACGTATCATGTCATGTAGTATTACGTTATAACGTATGACGTTATGGAGTATTACGATATAACGTAATACGTTATGCAGTATTGGGTTATAACGTATGACGTCATGTAGTATTACTTTATGACGTATGACGTTATGTATTATTACGATATAACGTATGACGTTATGTATTATTACGATATAACGTATGACGTTATGCAGTATTAGGTTATAACGTATGACGTCATGCAGTTTTGCGTTATAACGTATGACGTCATGTAGTATTACTTTATGACGTATGACGTCATGTAGTATTACTTTATGACGTATGACGTTATGTATTATTACGATATAACGTATGACGTTATGTATTATTACGATATAACGTATGACGCCATGCAGTATTAGGTTATAACGTATGACGTCATGTGGTATTACGTTATTACGAATAACGTTATATTGTGTTACTTTATAACGTATGGCGTTATGTAGTGTTACGTTATAACGTATGACGTCGTGTAGTATTACGTTATAACGTATGACGTTATGTATTATTACGATATAACGTAATACGTTATATAGTGATACTTTATAACGTATGACCTTATGTTGTGTTACGTTATAACGTATGACGTCATGTTGTATTACGATATAACGTACTACGTTATATAGAATTACGATATAACGCACAACGTTATGTCGTATTACCTTATAACGTATCATGTCATGTAGTTTTTCGTTATAACGTATGACGTTACGCAGTATTACGATATAACGTATGATGTTATGGAGTATTACGTTATAACGTATGACGTTATGTATTATTACGATATAGCGTACTACGCTATATAGAATTACGATATAACGCACAACGTTATGTCGTATTACGTTATAACGTATGAGGTCATGTTGTATTACGTTATCACGAATATCGTAATATTGTGTTACTTTATGACGTATGACGTCATGTAGTATTACTTTATGACGTATGACGTCATGTAGTATTACGTTATTACGAATATCGTAATATTGTGTTACATTATAACGTATGACGTCGTGTAGTATTACGTTATAACGTATGACGTTACGCAGTATTACGTTATAACGTATGATGTTATGTAGTATTACGTTATAAAGTATGACGTTATGGAGTATTACGTTATAACGTATGAGGTCATGTGATATTACGTTATCACGAATATCGTAATATTGTGTTACTTTATGACGTATGACGTCATGTAGTATTACGTTATAAAATATAACGTCATGTAGTATTACGATATAACGTACAACGTTGCATGGAATTACGATATAACGCACAACGTTATGTCGTATTACGTTATAACGTATCATGTCATGTAGTATTACGTTATAACGTATGACGTCATGTGGTATTACGTTATTGCTAATAACGGTATATTGTGCTACTTTATGACGTATGCCGTCATGTAGTATTAGGATATATCTTATTACGTTATGTAGTATTACGTTATTACGAATAACATTATATAGTGATACTTTATAACGTATGACCTTATGTTGTGTTACGTTATAACATATGACGTCATGTAGTATTACGTTATTACGAATATCGTTACAATGTGTTACTTTATTACGTATGACGTCATGTAGTCTTACGTTATAACGTATGGCGATATGTAGTATTACGATATAACGTATCACGTCATGTGGTATTACGTTATTGCGAATAAAGTTTTATTGTGTTACTTTATGACGTATGACGTCATGTAGTATTACGTTATAACGTATGACGGTATGTAATATTACGTTATTCCGTATAACGTTATATAGTGTTACTTTATGAAGTATGACGTTATGTTGTATTACGTTATAACGTTTGACGTTATGGGGCATTTCGTTATAACGTATGACGTCATGTGGCATTACGTTATTACGAATAACGTTATATTGTGTTACTTTATGTAGTATGACTTATGTAGTATGACGTGATGTATTATTACTTTATAATGTATGACCTTATGTAGCATTACGGTATTACGAATGACGTTGTATTGTGTTACTTTATAACGTATGACGTTATTTAGTGTTACGTTATAATGTATGACGTCGTGTAGTATTACGTTATAACGTATGACGTTATGTATTATTACGATATAACGTAATACGTTATGCAGTATTGGGTTATAACGTATGACGTCATGTACTTTGCGTTATAACGTATGACGTTACGCAGTATTACGTTATAACGTATGATGTTATGGAGTATTACGTTATAACGTATGACGTTATGTATTATTAAGAAATAGCGTACAACGTTATATAGAATTACGATATAACGCACAACGTTATGTCGTATTACGTTATAACGTATGAGGTCATGTGGTATTACGTTATTACGAATATCGTAATATTGTGTTACTTCATGAGGTATGACTTCATGTAGTAGTACTTTATGACGTATGACGTCATGTAGTATTACTTTATGACGTATGACGTTATGTATTATTACGATATAACGTATGACGTTATGCAGTATTAGGTTATAACGTATGACGTCATGCAGTTTTGCGTTATAACGTATGACGTTATGGAGTATTACGTTATAACGTATGGCGTTATGTAGTATTACGATATAACGTATGACGTCATGTGGTATTACGTTATAGCTAATAACGGTATATTGTGTTACTTTATGACGTATGACGTCATGTAGTATTACTTTATGACGTATGACGTCATGTAGCATTAGGATATAACTTATTACGTTATGTAGTATTACGTTATTACGAATAACGTTACATAGTGATACTTTATAACGTATGACCTTATGTTGTGTTATGTTATAACGTATGACGTCATGTGGTATTACGTTATTACGAATAACGTTATATTGTGTTACTTTATGTAGTATGACTTATGCAGTATGACGTGACGTAGTATTACTTTATAATGTATGACGTTATGTAGCATTACGGTATTACGAATAACATTGTATTTTGTTACTTTATAACGTATGGCGTTATTTAGTGTTACGTTATAACGTATGACGTCGTGTAGTATTACGTTATAACGTATGACGTTATGTATTATTACGATATAACGTAATACGTTATGCAGTATTGGGTTATAACGTATGACGTCATGTAGTTTTGCGTTATAACGTATGACGTTACGCAGTATTACGTTATAACGTATGATGTTATGAAGTATTACGTTATAACGTATGACGTTATGTATTATTACGATATAGCGTACAACGTTATATAGATTTACGATATAACGCATAACGTTATGTCGTATTACGTTATAAGGTATGAGGTCATGTGGTATTACGTTATTACGAATATCGTAATGTTGTGTTACTTTATGAGGTATGACGTCATGTAGTATTACTTTATGACGTATGACGTCATGTAGTATTACGTTATAACGTATGACGCCATGCAGTATTAGGTTATAACGTATGACGTCATGTAATAATACGTTATAACGTATGGCGTTATGTAGAATTACGATATAACGTATGACGTCATGTGGTATTACGTTATTGCTAATAACGGTATATTGTGTTACTTTATGACGTATGACGTCTTTGTAGTATTACGTTATAACATATGACGTCATGTAGTATTACGATATAACGTACAACGTTGCATAGAATTACGATATAACGCACAACGTTATGTCGTATTAGGTTATAACGTATCATGTCATGTAGTATTACGTTATAACGTATGACGTTATGGAGTATTACGATATAACGTAATACGTTATGCAGTATTGGGTTATAACGTATGACGTCATGTAGTATTTCTTTATGACGTATGACGTTATGTATTATTACGATATAACGTATGACGTTATGTATTATTACGATATAACGTATGACGTTATGCAGTATTAGGTTATAACGTATGACGTCATGCAGTTTTGCGTTATAACGTATGACGTCATGTAGTATTACTTTATGACGTATGACGTTATGTATTATTACGATATAACGTATGACGTTATGTATTATTACGATATAACGTATGACGCCATGCAGTATTAGGTTATAACGTATGACGTCATGTAGTATTACGTTATAATGTATGGCGATATGTAGTATTACGATATAACGTATGACGTCATGTGGTATTACGTTATTACGAATAACGTTATATTGTGTTACTTTATATCGTATGACGTCATGTAGTATTACGTTATAACGTATGGCGCTATGTAGTATTACGATATAACGTATGACGTCATGTGGTATTACGTTATTACGAATAACGTTATATTGTGTTACTTTATATCGTATGACGTCATGTAGTATTACGATATAACGTATGACGCTATGTATTATAACGATAATACGTACAACGTTATATAGAATTACGATATAACGCACAACGTTATGTCGTATTACGTTATAACGTATCATGTCATGTAGTATTACGTTATTACGAATAACGTTATATTGTGTTACTTTATATCGTATGACGTCATGTAGCATTACTTTATAACGTATGACGTCATGTAGCATTACGTTATAACGTATGGCGCTATGTAGTATTACGATATAACGTATGACGTCATGTGGTATTACGTTATTACGAATAACGTTATATTGTGTTACTTTATATCGTATGACGTCATGTAGTAGTACGTTATAACGTATGGCGATATGTAGTATTACGATATAACGTATGACGTCATGTGGTATTACGTTATTGCGAATAACGTTTTATTGTGTTACTTTATGACGTATGACGTCATGTAGTATTACTTCATGACGTATGACGTCATGTAGTATTACGTTATAACATATGACGTCATGTAGTATTACGATATAACGTACAACGTTGCATAGAATTACGATATAACGCACAACGTTATGTCGTATTAGGTTATAACGTATCATGTCATGTAGTATTACGTTATAACGTATGACGTTATGGAGTATTACGATATAACGTAATACGTTATGCAGTATTGGGTTATAACGTATGACGTCATGTAGTATTTCTTTATGACGTATGACGTTATGTATTATTACGATATAACGTATGACGTTATGTATTATTACGATATAACGTATGACGTTATGCAGTATTAGGTTATAACGTATGACGTCATGCAGTTTTGCGTTATAACGTATGACGTCATGTAGTATTACTTTATGACGTATGACGTTATGTATTATTACGATATAACGTATGACGTTATGTATTATTACGATATAACGTATGACGCCATGCAGTATTAGGTTATAACGTATGACGTCATGTAGTATTACGTTATAATGTATGGCGATATGTAGTATTACGATATAACGTATGACGTCATGTGGTATTACGTTATTACGAATAACGTTATATTGTGTTACTTTATATCGTATGACGTCATGTAGTATTACGTTATAACGTATGGCGCTATGTAGTATTACGATATAACGTATGACGTCATGTGGTATTACGTTATTACGAATAACGTTATATTGTGTTACTTTATATCGTATGACGTCATGTAGTATTACGATATAACGTATGACGCTATGTATTATAACGATATAACGTACAACGTTATATAGAATTACGATATAACGCACAACGTTATGTCGTATTACGTTATAACGTATCATGTCATGTAGTATTACGTTATTACGAATAACGTTATATTGTGTTACTTTATATCGTATGACGTCATGTAGCATTACTTTATAACGTATGACGTCATGTAGCATTACGTTATAACGTATGGCGTTATGTAGTATTACTATATAACGTATGACGTCATGTGGTATTGCGTTATTGCTAATAACGGTATATTGTGCTACTTTATGACGTATGACATCATGTAGTATTTCGTCATAACGTATGACGGTATGAAATATTACGTTATTCCGTATAACGTTATATAGTGTTACTTTATGAAGTATGACGTTATGTTGTATTACGTTATAACGTATGCCGTCATGTAGTATTAGGATATAACTTATTACGTTATGTAGTATTACGTTATTACGAATAACATTATATAGTGATACTTTATAACGTATGACCTTATGTTGTGTTACGTTATAACATATGACGTCATGTAGTATTACGTTATTACGAATATCGTTACATTGTGTTACTTTATAACGTATGACGTCATGTAGTAGTACGTTATAACGTATGGCGATATGTAGTATTACGATATAACGTATGACGTCATGTGGTATTACGTTATTGCGAATAACGTTTTATTGTGTTACTTTATAACGTATGACGTCATGTAGTATTACGTCATAACGTATGACGGTATGAAATATTACGTTATTCCGTATAACGTTATATAGTCTTACTTTATGAAGTATGACGTTATGTTGTATTACGTTATAACGTATGCCGTCATGTAGTATTAGGATATAACTTATTACGTTATGTAGTATTACGTTATTACGAATAACATTATATAGTGATACTTTATAACGTATGACCTTATGTTGTGTTACGTTATAACATATGACGTCATGTAGTATTACGTTATTACGAATATCGTTACATTGTGTTACTTTATGACGTATGACGTCATGTAGTATTACGTTACAACGTATGATGGTATGTAATATTACGTTATTCCGTACAACGTTATATAGTGTTACTTTATGAAGTATGACGTTATGTTGTATTACGTTATAACGTATGACGTCATGTAGCATTAGGATATAACTTATTACGTTATGTAGTATTAGGTTATTACGAATAACGTTATATAGTGATACTTTATAACGTATGACCTTATGTTGTGTTACGTTATAACGTATCATGTCATGTAGTATTACGTTATTACGAATAACGTTATATTGTGTTACTTTATATCGTATGACGTCATGTAGCATTACTTTATAACGTATGACGTCATGTAGCATTACGCTATAACGTATGACGTTATGGAGTATTACGTTATAACGTATGACGTCATGTGGTATTGCTTTATTACGAATAACATTATATTGTGTTACTTTATAACGTATGACGTCATGTAGTATTACGCTATAACGTATGCCGTCATTTAGTATTACGTTAGAACATATGACGTCATGTGCTATTACGATATAACGTACAACGTTATATAGAATAACGATATAACGCACAACGTTATGTCGTGTTACGTTATAACGTATGACGTTACGCAGTATTACGTTATAACGTATGATGTTATGTAGTATTACGTTATAACGTATGACGTCATGTGGTATTACTTTACTACGAATAACGTTATATTGTGTTACTTTATAACGTATGGCGTTATGTAGTGTTACGTTATAACGTATGACGTCGTGTAGTATTACGTTATAACGTATGACGTTATGTATTATTACGATATAACGTAATACGTTATGCAGTATTAGGTTATATCGTATGACGTTATGGAGTATTGCGTTATAACGTATGACGTCAGGTGGTATTACGTTATTACGAATAACGTTATATTGTGTTACTTTATAACGTATGGCGTTATGTAGTGTTACGTTATTACGAATATCGTTACATTGTGTTACGTTATAACGTATGACGGTTTGTAATATTACGTTATTCCGTATAACGTTATATAGTGTTACTTTATGAAGTATGACGTTATGTTGTATTACGTTATAACGTATGACGTTATGGGGCATTTCGTTATAACGTATGACGTCATGTGGTATTACGCTATTACGAATAACGTTGTATTGTGTTACTTTATGTAGTATGACTTATGTAGTATGACGTGATGTAGTATTACTTTATAATGTATGACGTTATGTAGCATTACGGTATTACGAATGACGTTGTATTGTGTTACTTTATAACGTATTTAGTCGTGTAGTATTACGTTATAACGTATGACGTTATGTATTATTACGATATAACGTAATACGTTATGCAGTATTGGGTTATAACGAATGACGTCATGTTGTATTACGTTATAACGTGTGCCGTCATGTAGTATTACGTTATAACGTATGACGTTACGCAGTATTACGTTATAACGTATGACGTTATGGGGCATTACGTTATAACGTATGACGTAATGTGGTATTGCGTTATAACGAATAACGTTATATTGTGTTACTTTATGTAGTATGACTTATGTAGTACGACGTGATGTAGTATTACTTTATAATGTATGACGTTATGTAGCATTACGGTATTACGAGTAACGTTGTATTGAGTTACTTTATAACGTATGACGTCATGTAGTATTACGATATAACGTATGACGTTATGTATTATTACGATATAGCGTACAACGTTATATAGAATTACGATATAACGCACAACGTTATGTCGTATTACGTTATAACGTATGAGGTCATGTGGTATTACGTTATTACGAATATCGTAATATTGTGTTACTGTATAACGTATGACGTCATGTAGTATTACGTTATTACGAATATCGTAATATTGTGTTACTTTATGACGTATGACGTCATGTAGTATTACGTCATAACGTATGACGGTGTGAAATATTATGTTATTCCGTATAACGTTATATAGTGTTACCTTATGAAGTATGACGTTATGTTGTATTACGTTATAACGTATGATGTTATGGAGTATTACGTTACAACGTATGACGTCATGTGGTATTGCTTTATTACGAATAACGTTATATTCTGTTACTTCATGTAGTATGACTTATGTAGTATGACGTGATGTAGTATTACTTTATAATGTATGACGTTATGTAGCATTAGGTATTACGAGTAATGTTGTATTGTGTTACTTTATAACGTATGACGTTATGTAGTGTTACGTTATAACGTATGACGTCGTGTAGTATTACGTTATAACTTATGACGTTATGTATTATTACGATATAACGTATGACGTCATGTAGTATTACGCTATAACGTATGCCGTCATGTAGTATTACGTTATAACATATGACGTCATGTACTATAACGATATAACGCACAACGTTATATAGAATAACGATATAACGCACAACGTTATGTCGTATTACGTTATAACGTATCATGTCATGCAGTATTACGTTATAACGTATGACGTTACGCAGTATTACGTTATAACGTATGATGTTATGGAGTATTACGTTATAACGTATGACGTTATGTGGTATTACTTTACTACGAATAACGTTATATTGTGTTACTTTATAACGTATGGCGTTATGTAGTGTTACGTTATAACGTATGACGTCGTGTAGTATTACGTTATAACGTATGACGTTATGTATTATTACGATATAACGTAATACGTTATGCAGTATTAGGTTATAACGTATGACGTTATGGAGTATTACGTTATAACGTATGACGTCATGTGGTATTACGTTATTACGAATAACGTTATATTGTGTTACTTTATAACGTATGGCGTTATGGAGTGTTACGTTATAACGTATGACGTCGTGTAGTATTACGTTATAACGAATGGCGTTATGTAGTATTACTATATAACGTGTGACGTCATGTGGTATTACGTTATTGCTAATAACGGTATATTGTGCTACTTTATGACGTATGACGCCATGTAGTATTACGTCATAACGTATGACGGTATGAAATATTACGTTATTCCGTATAACGTTATATAATCTTACTTTATGATGTATGACCTTATGTTGTATTACGTTATAACGTATGCCGTCATGTAGTATTAGGATATAACTTATTACGTTATGTAGTATTACGTTATTACGAATAACATTATATAGTGATACTTTATAACGTATGACCTTATGTTGTGTTACGTTATAACATATGACGTCATGTAGTATTACGTTATTACGAATATCGTTACATTGTGTTACGTTATAACGTATGACGGTTTGTAATATTACGTTATTCCGTATAACGTTATATAGTGTTACTTTATCAAGTATGACGTTATGTTGTATTACGTTATAACGTATGACGTTATGGGGCATTTCGTTATAACGTATGACGTCATGTGGTATTACGCTATTACGAATAACGTTATATTGTGTTACTTTATGTAGTATGACTTATGTAGTATGACGTGATGTAGTATTACTTTATAATGTATGACGTTATGTAGCATTACGGTATTACGAATGACGTTGTATTGTGTTACTTTATAACGTATTTAGTCGTGTAGTATTACGTTATAACGTATGACGTTATGTATTATTACGATATAACGTAATACGTTATGCAGTATTGGGTTATAACGAATGACGTCATGTTGTATTACGTTATAACGTGTGCCGTCAGGTAGTATTACGTTATAACGTATGACGTTACGCAGTATTACGTTATAACGTATGACGTTATGGGGCATTACGTTATAACGTATGACGTCATGTGGTATTGCGTTATTACGAATAACGTTATATTGTGTTACTTTATGTAGTATGACTTATGTAGTACGACGTGATGTAGTATTACTTTATAATGTATGACGTTATGTAGCATTACGGTATTACGAGTAACGTTGTATTGAGTTACTTTATAACGTATGACGTCATGTAGTATTACGATATAACGTATGACGTTATGTATTATTACGATATAGCGTACAACGTTATATAGAATTACGATATAACGCACAACGTTATGTCGTATTACGTTATAACGTATGAGGTCATGTGGTATTACGTTATTACGAATATCGTAATATTGTGTTACTGTATAACGTATGACGTCATGTAGTATTACGTTATTACGAATATCGTAATATTGTGTTACTTTATGACGTATGACGTCATGTAGTATTACGTCATAACGTATGACGGTGTGAAATATTATGTTATTCCGTATAACGTTATATAGTGTTACCTTATGAAGTATAACGTTATGTTGTATTACGTTATAACGTATGATGTTATGGAGTATTACGTTATAACGTATGACGTCATGTGGTATTGCTTTATTACGAATAACGTTATATTCTGTTACTTCATGTAGTATGACTTATGTAGTATGACGTGATGTTGTATTACTTTATAATGTATGACGTTATGTAGCATTAGGTATTACGAGTAATGTTGTATTGTGTTACTTTATAACGTATGACGTTATGTAGTGTTACGTTATAACGTATGACGTTATGTATTATTACGATATAACGTATGACGCCATGCAGTATTAGGTTATAACGTATGACGTCGTGTAGTATTACTTTATGACGTATGAGGGCATGTAGTATTACGTTATAACTTATGACGGTATGAAATATTACGTTATTCCGTATAACGTTATATTGTGTTACCTTATGAAGTGTGACCTTATGTTGTATTACGTTATAACGTATGCCGTCATGTAGTATTAGGATATAACTTATTACGTTATGTAGTATTACGTTATTACGAATAACGTTACATAGTGATACTTTATAACGTATGACCTTATCTTGTGTTACGTTATAACGTATGACGTCATGTGGTATTACGTTATTACGAATAACGTTATATTGTGTTACTTTATGTAGTATGACTTATGCAGTATGACGTGACGTAGTATTACTTTATAATGTATGACGTTATGTAGCATTACGGTATTACGAATAACGTTGTATTGTGTTACTTTATAACGTATGGCGTTATTTAGTGTTACGTTATAACGTATGACGTCGTGTAGTATTACGTTATAACGTATGACGTTATGTATTATTACGATATAACGTAATACGTTATGCAGTATTGGGTTATAACGTATGACGTCATGTACTTTGCGTTATAACGTATGACGTTACGCAGTATTACGTTATAACGTATGATGTTATGGAGTATTACGTTATAACGTATGACGTTATGTATTATTAAGAAATAGCGTACAACGTTATATAGAATTACGATATAACGCACAACGTTATGTCGTATTACGTTATAACGTATGAGGTCATGTGGTATTACGTTATTACGAATATCGTAATATTGTGTTACTTCATGAGGTATGACTTCATGTAGTAGTACTTTATGACGTATGACGTCATGTAGTATTACTTTATGACGTATGACGTTATGTATTATTACGATATAACGTATGACGTTATGCAGTATTAGGTTATAACGTATGACGTCATGCAGTTTTGCGTTATAACGTATGACGTTATGGAGTATTACGTTATAACGTATGGCGTTATGTAGTATTACGATATAACGTATGACGTCATGTGGTATTACGTTATAGCTAATAACGGTATATTGTGTTACTTTATGACGTATGACGTCATGTAGTATTACTTTATGACGTATGACGTCATGTAGCATTAGGATATAACTTATTACGTTATGTAGTATTACGTTATTACGAATAACGTTACATAGTGATACTTTATAACGTATGACCTTATGTTGTGTTACGTTATAACGTATGACGTCATGTGGTATTACGTTATTACGAATAACGTTATATTGTGTTACTTTATGTAGTATGACTTATGCAGTATGACGTGACGTAGTATTACTTTATAATGTATGACGTTATGTAGCATTACGGTATTACGAATAACATTGTATTGTGTTACTTTATAACGTATGGCGTTATTTAGTGTTACGTTATAACGTATGACGTCGTGTAGTATTACGTTATAACGTATGACGTTATGTATTATTACGATATAACGTAATACGTTATGCAGTATTGGGTTATAACGTATGACGTCATGTAGTTTTGCGTTATAACGTATGACGTTACGCAGTATTACGTTATAACGTATGATGTTATGAAGTATTACGTTATAACGTATGACGTTATGTATTATTACGATATAGCGTACAACGTTATATAGATTTACGATATAACGCATAACGTTATGTCGTATTACGTTATAAGGTATGAGGTCATGTGGTATTACGTTATTACGAATATCGTAATGTTGTGTTACTTTATGAGGTATGACGTCATGTAGTATTACTTTATGACGTATGACGTCATGTAGTATTACGTTATAACGTATGACGCCATGCAGTATTAGGTTATAACGTATGACGTCATGTAATAATACGTTATAACGTATGGCGTTATGTAGAATTACGATATAACGTATGACGTCATGTGGTATTACGTTATTGCTAATAACGGTATATTGTGTTACTTTATGACGTATGACGTCTTTGTAGTATTACGTTATAACATATGACGTCATGTAGTATTACGATATAACGTACAACGTTGCATAGAATTACGATATAACGCACAACGTTATGTCGTATTAGGTTATAACGTATCATGTCATGTAGTATTACGTTATAACGTATGACGTTATGGAGTATTACGATATAACGTAATACGTTATGCAGTATTGGGTTATAACGTATGACGTCATGTAGTATTTCTTTATGACGTATGACGTTATGTATTATTACGATATAACGTATGACGTTATGTATTATTACGATATAACGTATGACGTTATGCAGTATTAGGTTATAACGTATGACGTCATGCAGTTTTGCGTTATAACGTATGACGTCATGTAGTATTACTTTATGACGTATGACGTTATGTATTATTACGATATAACGTATGACGTTATGTATTATTACGATATAACGTATGACGCCATGCAGTATTAGGTTATAACGTATGACGTCATGTAGTATTACGTTATAATGTATGGCGATATGTAGTATTACGATATAACGTATGACGTCATGTGGTATTACGTTATTACGAATAACGTTATATTGTGTTACTTTATATCGTATGACGTCATGTAGTATTACGTTATAACGTATGGCGCTATGTAGTATTACGATATAACGTATGACGTCATGTGGTATTACGTTATTACGAATAACGTTATATTGTGTTACTTTATATCGTATGACGTCATGTAGTATTACGATATAACGTATGACGCTATGTATTATAACGATATAACGTACAACGTTATATAGAATTACGATATAACGCACAACGTTATGTCGTATTACGTTATAACGTATCATGTCATGTAGTATTACGTTATTACGAATAACGTTATATTGTGTTACTTTATATCGTATGACGTCATGTAGCATTACTTTATAACGTATGACGTCATGTAGCATTACGTTATAACGTATGGCGCTATGTAGTATTACGATATAACGTATGACGTCATGTGGTATTACGTTATTACGAATAACGTTATATTGTGTTACTTTATATCGTATGACGTCATGTAGTAGTACGTTATAACGTATGGCGATATGTAGTATTACGATATAACGTATGACGTCATGTGGTATTACGTTATTGCGAATAACGTTTTATTGTGTTACTTTATGACGTATGACGTCATGTAGTATTACTTCATGACGTATGACGTCATGTAGTATTACGTTATAACATATGACGTCATGTAGTATTACGATATAACGTACAACGTTGCATAGAATTACGATATAACGCACAACGTTATGTCGTATTAGGTTATAACGTATCATGTCATGTAGTATTACGTTATAACGTATGACGTTATGGAGTATTACGATATAACGTAATACGTTATGCAGTATTGGGTTATAACGTATGACGTCATGTAGTATTTCTTTATGACGTATGACGTTATGTATTATTACGATATAACGTATGACGTTATGTATTATTACGATATAACGTATGACGTTATGCAGTATTAGGTTATAACGTATGACGTCATGCAGTTTTGCGTTATAACGTATGACGTCATGTAGTATTACTTTATGACGTATGACGTTATGTATTATTACGATATAACGTATGACGTTATGTATTATTACGATATAACGTATGACGCCATGCAGTATTAGGTTATAACGTATGACGTCATGTAGTATTACGTTATAATGTATGGCGATATGTAGTATTACGATATAACGTATGACGTCATGCGGTATTACGTTATTACGAATAACGTTATATTGTGTTACTTTATATCGTATGACGTCATGTAGTATTACGTTATAACGTATGGCGTTATGTAGTATTACGATATAACGTATGACGTCATGTGGTATTACGTTATTACGAATAACGTTATATTGTGTTACTTTATATCGTATGACGTCATGTAGTATTACGATATAACGTATGACGCTATGTATTATAACGATATAACGTACAACGTTATATAGAATTACGATATAACGCACAACGTTATGTCGTATTACGTTATAACGTATCATGTCATGTAGTATTACGTTATTACGAATAACGTTATATTGTGTTACTTTATATCGTATGACGTCATGTAGCATTACTTTATAACGTATGACGTCATGTAGCATTACGTTATAACGTATGGCGTTATGTAGTATTACTATATAACGTATGACGTCATGTGGTATTGCGTTATTGCTAATAACGGTATATTGTGCTACTTTATGACGTATGACATCATGTAGTATTTCGTCATAACGTATGACGGTATGAAATATTACGTTATTCCGTATAACGTTATATAGTGTTACTTTATGAAGTATGACGTTATGTTGTATTACGTTATAACGTATGCCGTCATGTAGTATTAGGATATAACTTATTACGTTATGTAGTATTACGTTATTACGAATAACATTATATAGTGATACTTTATAACGTATGACCTTATGTTGTGTTACGTTATAACATATGACGTCATGTAGTATTACGTTATTACGAATATCGTTACATTGTGTTACTTTATAACGTATGACGTCATGTAGTAGTACGTTATAACGTATGGCGATATGTAGTATTACGATATAACGTATGACGTCATGTGGTATTACGTTATTGCGAATAACGTTTTATTGTGTTACTTTATAACGTATGACGTCATGTAGTATTACGTCATAACGTATGACGGTATGAAATATTACGTTATTCCGTATAACGTTATATAGTCTTACTTTATGAAGTATGACGTTATGTTGTATTACGTTATAACGTATGCCGTCATGTAGTATTAGGATATAACTTATTACGTTATGTAGTATTACGTTATTACGAATAACATTATATAGTGATACTTTATAACGTATGACCTTATGTTGTGTTACGTTATAACATATGACGTCATGTAGTATTACGTTATTACGAATATCGTTACATTGTGTTACTTTATGACGTATGACGTCATGTAGTATTACGTTACAACGTATGATGGTATGTAATATTACGTTATTCCGTACAACGTTATATAGTGTTACTTTATGAAGTATGACGTTATGTTGTATTACGTTATAACGTATGACGTCATGTAGCATTAGGATATAACTTATTACGTTATGTAGTATTAGGTTATTACGAATAACGTTATATAGTGATACTTTATAACGTATGACCTTATGTTGTGTTACGTTATAACGTATCATGTCATGTAGTATTACGTTATTACGAATAACGTTATATTGTGTTACTTTATATCGTATGACGTCATGTAGCATTACTTTATAACGTATGACGTCATGTAGCATTACGCTATAACGTATGACGTTATGGAGTATTACGTTATAACGTATGACGTCATGTGGTATTGCTTTATTACGAATAACATTATATTGTGTTACTTTATAACGTATGACGTCATGTAGTATTACGCTATAACGTATGCCGTCATTTAGTATTACGTTAGAACATATGACGTCATGTGCTATTACGATATAACGTACAACGTTATATAGAATAACGATATAACGCACAACGTTATGTCGTGTTACGTTATAACGTATGACGTTACGCAGTATTACGTTATAACGTATGATGTTATGTAGTATTACGTTATAACGTATGACGTCATGTGGTATTACTTTACTACGAATAACGTTATATTGTGTTACTTTATAACGTATGGCGTTATGTAGTGTTACGTTATAACGTATGACGTCGTGTAGTATTACGTTATAACGTATGACGTTATGTATTATTACGATATAACGTAATACGTTATGCAGTATTAGGTTATATCGTATGACGTTATGGAGTATTGCGTTATAACGTATGACGTCAGGTGGTATTACGTTATTACGAATAACGTTATATTGTGTTACTTTATAACGTATGGCGTTATGTAGTGTTACGTTATTACGAATATCGTTACATTGTGTTACGTTATAACGTATGACGGTTTGTAATATTACGTTATTCCGTATAACGTTATATAGTGTTACTTTATGAAGTATGACGTTATGTTGTATTACGTTATAACGTATGACGTTATGGGGCATTTCGTTATAACGTATGACGTCATGTGGTATTACGCTATTACGAATAACGTTGTATTGTGTTACTTTATGTAGTATGACTTATGTAGTATGACGTGATGTAGTATTACTTTATAATGTATGACGTTATGTAGCATTACGGTATTACGAATGACGTTGTATTGTGTTACTTTATAACGTATTTAGTCGTGTAGTATTACGTTATAACGTATGACGTTATGTATTATTACGATATAACGTAATACGTTATGCAGTATTGGGTTATAACGAATGACGTCATGTTGTATTACGTTATAACGTGTGCCGTCATGTAGTATTACGTTATAACGTATGACGTTACGCAGTATTACGTTATAACGTATGACGTTATGGGGCATTACGTTATAACGTATGACGTAATGTGGTATTGCGTTATAACGAATAACGTTATATTGTGTTACTTTATGTAGTATGACTTATGTAGTACGACGTGATGTAGTATTACTTTATAATGTATGACGTTATGTAGCATTACGGTATTACGAGTAACGTTGTATTGAGTTACTTTATAACGTATGACGTCATGTAGTATTACGATATAACGTATGACGTTATGTATTATTACGATATAGCGTACAACGTTATATAGAATTACGATATAACGCACAACGTTATGTCGTATTACGTTATAACGTATGAGGTCATGTGGTATTACGTTATTACGAATATCGTAATATTGTGTTACTGTATAACGTATGACGTCATGTAGTATTACGTTATTACGAATATCGTAATATTGTGTTACTTTATGACGTATGACGTCATGTAGTATTACGTCATAACGTATGACGGTGTGAAATATTATGTTATTCCGTATAACGTTATATAGTGTTACCTTATGAAGTATGACGTTATGTTGTATTACGTTATAACGTATGATGTTATGGAGTATTACGTTATAACGTATGACGTCATGTGGTATTGCTTTATTACGAATAACGTTATATTCTGTTACTTCATGTAGTATGACTTATGTAGTATGACGTGATGTAGTATTACTTTATAATGTATGACGTTATGTAGCATTAGGTATTACGAGTAATGTTGTATTGTGTTACTTTATAACGTATGACGTTATGTAGTGTTACGTTATAACGTATGACGTCGTGTAGTATTACGTTATAACTTATGACGTTATGTATTATTACGATATAACGTATGACGTCATGTAGTATTACGCTATAACGTATGCCGTCATGTAGTATTACGTTATAACATATGACGTCATGTACTATAACGATATAACGCACAACGTTATATAGAATAACGATATAACGCACAACGTTATGTCGTATTACGTTATAACGTATCATGTCATGCAGTATTACGTTATAACGTATGACGTTACGCAGTATTACGTTATAACGTATGATGTTATGGAGTATTACGTTATAACGTATGACGTTATGTGGTATTACTTTACTACGAATAACGTTATATTGTGTTACTTTATAACGTATGGCGTTATGTAGTGTTACGTTATAACGTATGACGTCGTGTAGTATTACGTTATAACGTATGACGTTATGTATTATTACGATATAACGTAATACGTTATGCAGTATTAGGTTATAACGTATGACGTTATGGAGTATTACGTTATAACGTATGACGTCATGTGGTATTACGTTATTACGAATAACGTTATATTGTGTTACTTTATAACGTATGGCGTTATGGAGTGTTACGTTATAACGTATGACGTCGTGTAGTATTACGTTATAACGAATGGCGTTATGTAGTATTACTATATAACGTGTGACGTCATGTGGTATTACGTTATTGCTAATAACGGTATATTGTGCTACTTTATGACGTATGACGCCATGTAGTATTACGTCATAACGTATGACGGTATGAAATATTACGTTATTCCGTATAACGTTATATAATCTTACTTTATGATGTATGACCTTATGTTGTATTACGTTATAACGTATGCCGTCATGTAGTATTAGGATATAACTTATTACGTTATGTAGTATTACGTTATTACGAATAACATTATATAGTGATACTTTATAACGTATGACCTTATGTTGTGTTACGTTATAACATATGACGTCATGTAGTATTACGTTATTACGAATATCGTTACATTGTGTTACGTTATAACGTATGACGGTTTGTAATATTACGTTATTCCGTATAACGTTATATAGTGTTACTTTATCAAGTATGACGTTATGTTGTATTACGTTATAACGTATGACGTTATGGGGCATTTCGTTATAACGTATGACGTCATGTGGTATTACGCTATTACGAATAACGTTATATTGTGTTACTTTATGTAGTATGACTTATGTAGTATGACGTGATGTAGTATTACTTTATAATGTATGACGTTATGTAGCATTACGGTATTACGAATGACGTTGTATTGTGTTACTTTATAACGTATTTAGTCGTGTAGTATTACGTTATAACGTATGACGTTATGTATTATTACGATATAACGTAATACGTTATGCAGTATTGGGTTATAACGAATGACGTCATGTTGTATTACGTTATAACGTGTGCCGTCAGGTAGTATTACGTTATAACGTATGACGTTACGCAGTATTACGTTATAACGTATGACGTTATGGGGCATTACGTTATAACGTATGACGTCATGTGGTATTGCGTTATTACGAATAACGTTATATTGTGTTACTTTATGTAGTATGACTTATGTAGTACGACGTGATGTAGTATTACTTTATAATGTATGACGTTATGTAGCATTACGGTATTACGAGTAACGTTGTATTGAGTTACTTTATAACGTATGACGTCATGTAGTATTACGATATAACGTATGACGTTATGTATTATTACGATATAGCGTACAACGTTATATAGAATTACGATATAACGCACAACGTTATGTCGTATTACGTTATAACGTATGAGGTCATGTGGTATTACGTTATTACGAATATCGTAATATTGTGTTACTGTATAACGTATGACGTCATGTAGTATTACGTTATTACGAATATCGTAATATTGTGTTACTTTATGACGTATGACGTCATGTAGTATTACGTCATAACGTATGACGGTGTGAAATATTATGTTATTCCGTATAACGTTATATAGTGTTACCTTATGAAGTATAACGTTATGTTGTATTACGTTATAACGTATGATGTTATGGAGTATTACGTTATAACGTATGACGTCATGTGGTATTGCTTTATTACGAATAACGTTATATTCTGTTACTTCATGTAGTATGACTTATGTAGTATGACGTGATGTTGTATTACTTTATAATGTATGACGTTATGTAGCATTAGGTATTACGAGTAATGTTGTATTGTGTTACTTTATAACGTATGACGTTATGTAGTGTTACGTTATAACGTATGACGTTATGTATTATTACGATATAACGTATGACGCCATGCAGTATTAGGTTATAACGTATGACGTCGTGTAGTATTACTTTATGACGTATGAGGGCATGTAGTATTACGTTATAACTTATGACGGTATGAAATATTACGTTATTCCGTATAACGTTATATTGTGTTACCTTATGAAGTGTGACCTTATGTTGTATTACGTTATAACGTATGCCGTCATGTAGTATTAGGATATAACTTATTACGTTATGTAGTATTACGTTATTACGAATAACGTTACATAGTGATACTTTATAACGTATGACCTTATCTTGTGTTACGTTATAACGTATGACGTCATGTGGTATTACGTTATTACGAATAACGTTATATTGTGTTACTTTATGTAGTATGACTTATGCAGTATGACGTGACGTAGTATTACTTTATAATGTATGACGTTATGTAGCATTACGGTATTACGAATAACGTTGTATTGTGTTACTTTATAACGTATGGCGTTATTTAGTGTTACGTTATAACGTATGACGTCGTGTAGTATTACGTTATAACGTATGACGTTATGTATTATTACGATATAACGTAATACGTTATGCAGTATTGGGTTATAACGTATGACGTCATGTAGTATTACTTTATGACGTAAGACGTTATGTATTATTACGATATAACGTATGACGTTATGTATTATTACGATATAACGTATGACGCCATGCAGTATTAGGTTATAACGTATGACGTCATGTAGTATTACTTTATGACGTATGACGTCATGTAGTATTACGTTATAACGTATGCCGGTATGAAACATTACGTTATTCCGTACAACGTTATATTGTGTTACCTTATGAAGTGTGACCTTATGTTGTATTACGTTATAACGTATGCCGTCATGTAGTATTAGGATATAACTTATTACGTTATGTAGTATTACGTTATTACGAATAACGTTATATAGTGATACTTTATATCGTATGACCTTATCTTGTGTTACGTTATATCGTATGACGTCATGTAGTATTATTTTATGACGTATGACGTCATGTAGTATTACTTTATGACGTAAGACGTTATGTATTATTACGATATAACGTATGACGTTATGTATTATTACGATATAACGTATGACGCCATGCAGTATTAGGTTATAACGTATGACGTCATGTAATATTACGTTATAACGTATGGCGTTATGTAGAATTACGATATAACGTATGACGTCATGTGGTATTACGTTATTGCTAATAACGGTATATTGTGCTACTTTATGACGTATGACGTCATGTAGTATTACGTCATAACGTATGACGGTATGAAATATTACGTTATTCCGTATAACTTTATATAGTCTTACTTTATGAAGTATGACGTTATGTTGTATTACGTTATAACGTATGCCGTCATGTAGTATTAGGATATAACTTATTACGTTATGTAGTATTACGTTATTACGAATAACATTATATAGTGATACTTTATAACGTATGACCTTATGTTGTGTTACGTTATAACATATGACGTCATGTAGTATTACGTTATTACGAATATCGATACATTGTGTTACTTTATAACGTATGACGTCATGTGGTATTACTTTACTACGAATAACGTTATATTGTGTTACTTTATAACGTATGACGTTATGTAGTGTTACGTTATAACGTATGACGTCGTGTAGTATTACGTTATAACGTATTACGTTATGTATTATTACGATATAACGTAATACGTTATATAGTGATACTTTATAACGTATGACCTTATGTTGTGTTACGTTATAACGTATGACGTCATGTAGTATTACGATATAACGTACTACGTTATATAGAATTACGATATAACGCACAACGTTATGTCGTATTACGTTATAATGTATCATGTCATGTAGTTTTTCGTTATAACGTATGACGTTACGCAGTATTACGATATAACGTATGATGTTATGGAGTATTACGTTATAACGTATGACGTTATGTATTATTACGATATAGCGTACTACGCTATATAGAATTACGATATAACGCACAACGTTATGTCGTATTACGTTATAACGTATGAGGTCATGTTGTATTACGTTATCACGAATATCGTAATATTGTGTTACTTTATGACGTATGACGTCATGTAGTATTACTTTATGACGTATGACGTCATGTAGTATTACGTTATAACATATGACGTCATGTAGTATTACGATATAACGTACAACGTTGCATAGAATTACGATATAACGCACAACGTTATGTCGTATTACGTTATAACGTATCATGTCATGTAGTATTACGTTATAACGTATGACGTCATGTGGTATTACGTTATTACGAATATCGTAATGTTGTGTTACTTTATGAGGTATGACGTCATGTAGTATTACGTTATTACGAATATCGTAATATTGTGTTACGTTATAACGTATGACGTCGTGTAGTATTACGTTATAACGTATGACGTTACGCAGTATTACGTTATAACGTATGATGTTATGTAGTATTACGTTATAAAGTATGACGTTATGGAGTATTACGTTATAACGTATGAGGTCATGTGATATTACGTTATCACGAATATCGTAATATTGTGTTACTTTATGACGTATGACGTCATGTAGTATTACGTTATAACATATAACGTCATGTAGTATTACGATATAACGCACAACGTTGCATAGAATTACGATATAACGCACAACGTTATGTCGTATTACGTTATAACGTATCATGTCATGTAGTATTACGTTATTACGAATATCGTTACATTGTGTTACTTTATAACGTATGACGTCATGTAGTAGTACGTTATAACGTATGGCGATATGTAGTATTACGATATAACGTATGACGTCATGTGGTATTACGTTATTGCGAATAACGTTTTATTGTGTTACTTTATAACGTATGACGTCATGTAGTATTACGTCATAACGTATGACGGTATGAAATATTACGTTATTCCGTATAACGTTATATAATCTTACTTTATGATGTATGACCTTATGTTGTATTACGTTATAACGTATGCCGTCATGTAGTATTAGGATATAACTTATTACGTTATGTAGTATTACGTTATTACGAATAACATTATATAGTGATACTTTATAACGTATGACCTTATGTTGTGTTACGTTATAACATATGACGTCATGTAGTATTACGTTATTACGAATATCGTTACATTGTGTTACGTTATAACGTATGACGGTTTGTAATATTACGTTATTCCGTATAACGTTATATAGTGTTACTTTATCAAGTATGACGTTATGTTGTATTACGTTATAACGTATGACGTTATGGGGCATTTCGTTATAACGTATGACGTCATGTGGTATTACGCTATTACGAATAACGTTATATTGTGTTACTTTATGTAGTATGACTTATGTAGTATGACGTGATGTAGTATTACTTTATAATGTATGACGTTATGTAGCATTACGGTATTACGAATGACGTTGTATTGTGTTACTTTATAACGTATTTAGTCGTGTAGTATTACGTTATAACGTATGACGTTATGTATTATTACGATATAACGTAATACGTTATGCAGTATTGGGTTATAACGAATGACGTCATGTTGTATTACGTTATAACGTGTGCCGTCAGGTAGTATTACGTTATAACGTATGACGTTACGCAGTATTACGTTATAACGTATGACGTTATGGGGCATTACGTTATAACGTATGACGTCATGTGGTATTGCGTTATTACGAATAACGTTATATTGTGTTACTTTATGTAGTATGACTTATGTAGTACGACGTGATGTAGTATTACTTTATAATGTATGACGTTATGTAGCATTACGGTATTACGAGTAACGTTGTATTGAGTTACTTTATAACGTATGACGTCATGTAGTATTACGATATAACGTATGACGTTATGTATTATTACGATATAGCGTACAACGTTATATAGAATTACGATATAACGCACTACGTTATGTCGTATTACGTTATAACGTATGAGGTCATGTGGTATTACGTTATTACGAATATCGTAATATTGTGTTACTGTATAACGTATGACGTCATGTAGTATTACGTTATTACGAATATCGTAATATTGTGTTACTTTATGACGTATGACGTCATGTAGTATTACGTCATAACGTATGACGGTGTGAAATATTATGTTATTCCGTATAACGTTATATAGTGTTACCTTATGAAGTATAACGTTATGTTGTATTACGTTATAACGTATGATGTTATGGAGTATTACGTTATAACGTATGACGTCATGTGGTATTACGTTATTACGAATAACGTTATATTGTGTTACTTTATGTAGTATGACTTATGTAGTATGACGTGATGTTGTATTACTTTATAATGTATGACGTTATGTAGCATTAGGTATTACGAGTAATGTTGTATTGTGTTACTTTATAACGTATGACGTTATGTAGTGTTACGTTATAACGTATGACGTTATGTATTATTACGATATAACGTATGACGCCATGCAGTATTAGGTTATAACGTATGACGTCGTGTAGTATTACTTTATGACGTATGAGGGCATGTAGTATTACGTTATAACTTATGACGGTATGAAATATTACGTTATTCCGTATAACGTTATATTGTGTTACCTTATGAAGTGTGACCTTATGTTGTATTACGTTATAACGTATGCCGTCATGTAGTATTAGGATATAACTTATTACGTTATGTAGTATTACGTTATTACGAATAACGTTACATAGTGATACTTTATAACGTATGACCTTATCTTGTGTTACGTTATAACGTATGACGTCATGTGGTATTACGTTATTACGAATAACGTTATATTGTGTTACTTTATGTAGTATGACTTATGCAGTATGACGTGACGTAGTATTACTTTATAATGTATGACGTTATGTAGCATTACGGTATTACGAATAACGTTGTATTGTGTTACTTTATAACGTATGGCGTTATTTAGTGTTACGTTATAACGTATGACGTCGTGTAGTATTACGTTATAACGTATGACGTTATGTATTATTACGATATAACGTAATACGTTATGCAGTATTGGGTTATAACGTATGACGTCATGTAGTATTACTTTATGACGTAAGACGTTATGTATTATTACGATATACCGTATGACGTTATGTATTATTACGATATAACGTATGACGCCATGCAGTATTAGGTTATAACGTATGACGTCATGTAGTATTACTTTATGACGTATGACGTCATGTAGTATTACGTTATAACGTATGCCGGTATGAAACATTACGTTATTCCGTACAACGTTATATTGTGTTACCTTATGAAGTGTGACCTTATGTTGTATTACGTTATAACGTATGCCGTCATGTAGTATTAGGATATAACTTATTACGTTATGTAGTATTACGTTATTACGAATAACGTTATATAGTGATACTTTATATCGTATGACCTTATCTTGTGTTACGTTATATCGTATGACGTCATGTAGTATTATTTTATGACGTATGACGTCATGTAGTATTACTTTATGACGTAAGACGTTATGTATTATTACGATATAACGTATGACGTTATGTATTATTACGATATAACGTATGACGCCATGCAGTATTAGGTTATAACGTATGACGTCATGTAATATTACGTTATAACGTATGGCGTTATGTAGAATTACGATATAACGTATGACGTCATGTGGTATTACGTTATTGCTAATAACGGTATATTGTGCTACTTTATGACGTATGACGTCATGTAGTATTACGTCATAACGTATGACGGTATGAAATATTACGTTATTCCGTATAACTTTATATAGTCTTACTTTATGAAGTATGACGTTATGTTGTATTACGTTATAACGTATGCCGTCATGTAGTATTAGGATATAACTTATTACGTTATGTAGTATTACGTTATTACGAATAACATTATATAGTGATACTTTATAACGTATGACCTTATGTTGTGTTACGTTATAACATATGACGTCATGTAGTATTACGTTATTACGAATATCGATACATTGTGTTACTTTATAACGTATGACGTCATGTGGTATTACTTTACTACGAATAACGTTATATTGTGTTACTTTATAACGTATGACGTTATGTAGTGTTACGTTATAACGTATGACGTCGTGTAGTATTACGTTATAACGTATTACGTTATGTATTATTACGATATAACGTAATACGTTATATAGTGATACTTTATAACGTATGACCTTATGTTGTGTTACGTTATAACGTATGACGTCATGTAGTATTACGATATAACGTACTACGTTATATAGAATTACGATATAACGCACAACGTTATGTCGTATTACGTTATAACGTATCATGTCATGTAGTTTTTCGTTATAACGTATGACGTTACGCAGTATTACGATATAACGTATGATGTTATGGAGTATTACGTTATAACGTATGACGTTATGTATTATTACGATATAGCGTACTACGCTATATAGAATTACGATATAACGCACAACGTTATGTCGTATTACGTTATAACGTATGAGGTCATGTTGTATTACGTTATCACGAATATCGTAATATTGTGTTACTTTATGACGTATGACGTCATGTAGTATTACTTTATGACGTATGACGTCATGTAGTATTACGTTATAACATATGACGTCATGTAGTATTACGATATAACGTACAACGTTGCATAGAATTACGATATAACGCACAACGTTATGTCGTATTACGTTATAACGTATCATGTCATGTAGTATTACGTTATAACGTATGACGTCATGGAGTATTACGTTATAACGTATGAGGTCATGTGGTATTACGTTATTACGAATATCGTAATGTTGTGTTACTTTATGAGGTATGACGTCATGTAGTATTACGTTATTACGAATATCGTAATATTGTGTTACGTTATAACGTATGACGTCGTGTAGTATTACGTTATAACGTATGACGTTACGCAGTATTACGTTATAACGTATGATGTTATGTGGTATTACGTTATAAAGTATGACGTTATGGAGTATTACGTTATAACGTATGAGGTCATGTGATATTACGTTATCACGAATATCGTAATATTGTGTTACTTTATGACGTATGACGTCATGTAGTATTACGTTATAACATATAACGTCATGTAGTATTACGATATAACGCACAACGTTGCATAGAATTACGATATAACGCACAACGTTATGTCGTATTACGTTATAACGTATCATGTCATGTAGTATTACGTTATAACGTATGACGTCATGTGGTATTACGTTATTGCGAATAACGTTTTATTGTGTTACTTTATGACGTATGACGTCATGTAGTATTACGTTATAACGTATGACGGTATGTAATATTACGTTATTCCGTATAACGTTATATAGTGTTACTTTATGAAGTATGACGTTATGTTGTATTACGTTATAACGTTTGACGTTATGGGGCATTTCGTTATAACGTATGACGTCATGTGGTATTACGTTATTACGAATAACGTTATATTGTGTTACTTTATGTAGTATGACTTATGTAGTATGACGTGATGTATTATTACTTTATAATGTATGACCTTATGTAGCATTACGGTATTACGAATGACATTTTATTGTGTTACTTTATAACGTATGACGTTATTTAGTGTTACGTTATAATGTATGACGTCGTGTAGTATTACGTTATAACGTATGACCTTATGTATTATTACGATATAACGTAATACGTTATGCAGTATTGGGTTATAACGTATGACGTCATGTAGTTTTGCGTTATAACGTATGACGTTACGCAGTATTACGTTATAACGTATGATGTTATGGAGTATTACAATATAACGTATGACGTTATGTATTATTAAGAAATAGCGTACAACGTTATATAGAATTACGATATAACGCACAACGTTATGTCGTATTACGTTATAACGTATGAGGTCATGTGGTATTACGTTATTACGAATATCGTAATATTGTGTTACTTCATGAGGTATGACGTCATGTAGTATTACTTTATGACATATGACGTCATGTAGTATTACTTTATGACGTATGACGTCATGTAGCATTAGGATATAACTTATTACGTTATGTAGTATTACGTTATTACGAATAACGTTACATAGTGATACTTTATAACGTATGACCTTATGTTGTGTTATGTTATAACGTATGACGTCATGTGGTATTACGTTATTACGAATAACGTTATATTGTGTTACTTTATGTAGTATGACTTATGCAGCATGACGTGACGTAGTATTACTTTATAATGTATGACGTTATGTAGCATTACGGTATTACGAATAACGTTGTATTTTGTTACTTTATAACGTATGGCGTTATTTAGTGTTACGTTATAACGTATGACGTCGTGTAGTATTACGTTATAACGTATGACGTTATGTATTATTACGATATAACGTAATACGTTATGCAGTATTGGGTTATAACGTATGACGTCATGTATTTTTGCGTTATAACGTATGACGTTACGCAGTATTACGTTATAACGTATGATGTTATGGAGTATTACGTTATAACGTATGACGTTATGTATTATTACGATATAGCGTACAACGTTATATAGAGTTACGATATAACGCATAACGTTATGTCGTATTACGTTATAAGGTATGAGGTCATGTGGTATTACGTTATTACGAATATCGTAATGTTGTGTTACTTTATGAGGTATGACGTCATGTAGTATTACTTTATGACGTATGACGTCATGTAGTATTACGTTATAACGTATGACGGTATGAAATATTACGTTATTCCGTATAACGTTATATTGTGTTACCTTATGAAGTGTGAGCTTATGTTGTATTACGTTATAACGTATGCCGTCATGTAGTATTAGGATATAACTTATTACGTTATGTAGTATTACGTTATTACGAATAACGTTATATAGTGATACTTTATATCGTATGACCTTATCTTGTGTTACGCTATAACGTATGACGTCATGTAGTATTACTTTATGACGTATGACGTCATGTAGTATTACTTTATGACGTATGACGTTATGTATTATTACGATATAACGTATGACGTTATGTATTATTACGATATAACGTATGACGCCATGCAGTATTAGGTTATAACGTATGACGTCATGTAATATTACGTTATAACGTATGGCGTTATGTAGAATTACGATATAACGTATGACGTCATGTGGTATTACGTTATTGCTAATAACGGTATATTGTGTTACTTTATGACGTATGACGTCATGTAGTATTACGTTATAACATATGACGTCATGTAGTATTACGATATAACGTACAACGTTGCATAGAATTACGATATAACGCACAACGTTATGTCGTATTAGGTTATAACGTATCATGTCATGTAGTATTACGTTATAACGTATGACGTTATGGAGTATTACGATATAACGTAATACGTTATGCAGTATTGGGTTATAACGTATGACGTCATGTAGTATTACTTTATGACGTATGACGTTATGTATTATTACGATATAACGTATGACGTTATGTATTATTACGATATAACGTATGACGTTATGCAGTATTAGGTTATAACGTATGACGTCATGCAGTTTTGCGTTATAACGTATGACGTCATGTAGTATTACTTTATGACGTATGACGTCATGTAGTATTACTTTATGACGTATGACGTTATGTATTATTACGATATAACGTATGACGTTATGTATTATTACGATATAACGTATGACGCCATGCAGTATTAGGTTATAACGTATGACGTCATGTGGTATTACGTTATTACGAATAACGTTATATTGTGTTACTTTATATCGTATGACGTCATGTAGTATTACGTTATAACGTATGGCGTTATGTAGTATTACGATATAATGTATGACGTCATGTGGTATTACGTTATTGCGAATAACGTTAAATTGTGCTACTTTATAACGTATGACGTTATGTAGTGTTACGTTCTAACGTATGACGTCATGTAGTATTACGATATAACGTATGACGCTATGTATTATAACGATATAACGTACAACGTTATATAGAATTACGATATAACGCACAACGTTATGTCGTATTACGTTATAACGCATCATGTCATGTAGTATTACGTTATTACGAATAACGTTATATTGTGTTACTTTATATCGTATGACGTCATGTAGTATTACGTTATAACGTATGGCGTTATGTAGTATTACGATATAACGTATGACGTCATGTGGTATTACGTTATTACGAATAACGTTATATTGTGTTACTTTATATCGTATGACGTCATGTAGTATTACGTTATAACGTATGGCGCTATGTAGTATTACGATATAACGTATGACGTCATGTGGTATTGCGTTATTGCTAATAACGGTATATTGTGCTACTTTATGACGTATGACGTCATGTAGTATTACGATATAACGTACTACGTTATATAGAATTACGATATAACGCACAACGTTATGTCGTATTACGTTATAACGTATCATGTCATGTAGTTTTTCGTTATAACGTATGACGTTACGCAGTATTACGATATAACGTATGATGTTATGGAGTATTACGTTATAACGTATGACGTTATGTATTATTACGATATAGCGTACTACGCTATATAGAATTACGATATAACGCACAACGTTATGTCGTATTACGTTATAACGTATGAGGTCATGTTGTATTACGTTATCACGAATATCGTAATATTGTGTTACTTTATGACGTATGACGTCATGTAGTATTACTTTATGACGTATGACGTCATGTAGTATTACGTTATAACATATGACGTCATGTAGTATTACGATATAACGTACAACGTTGCATAGAATTACGATATAACGCACAACGTTATGTCGTATTACGTTATAACGTATCATGTCATGTAGTATTACGTTATAACGTATGACGTCATGGAGTATTACGTTATAACGTATGAGGTCATGTGGTATTACGTTATTACGAATATCGTAATGTTGTGTTACTTTATGAGGTATGACGTCATGTAGTATTACGTTATTACGAATATCGTAATATTGTGTTACGTTATAACGTATGACGTCGTGTAGTATTACGTTATAACGTATGACGTTACGCAGTATTACGTTATAACGTATGATGTTATGTAGTATTACGTTATAAAGTATGACGTTATGGAGTATTACGTTATAACGTATGAGGTCATGTGATATTACGTTATCACGAATATCGTAATATTGTGTTACTTTATGACGTATGACGTCATGTAGTATTACGTTATAACATATAACGTCATGTAGTATTACGATATAACGCACAACGTTGCATAGAATTACGATATAACGCACAACGTTATGTCGTATTACGTTATAACGTATCATGTCATGTAGTATTACGTTATAACGTATGACGTCATGTGTTATTACGTTATTGCGAATAACGTTTTATTGTGTTACTTTATGACGTATGACGTCATGTAGTATTACGTTATAACGTATGACGGTATGTAATATTACGTTATTCCGTATAACGTTATATAGTGTTACTTTATGAAGTATGACGTTATGTTGTATTACGTTATAACGTTTGACGTTATGGGGCATTTCGTTATAACGTATGACGTCATGTGGTATTACGTTATTACGAATAACGTTATATTGTGTTACTTTATGTAGTATGACTTATGTAGTATGACGTGATGTATTATTACTTTATAATGTATGACCTTATGTAGCATTACGGTATTACGAATGACATTTTATTGTGTTACTTTATAACGTATGACGTTATTTAGTGTTACGTTATAATGTATGACGTCGTGTAGTATTACGTTATAACGTATGACGTTATGTATTATTACGATATAACGTAATACGTTATGCAGTATTGGGTTATAACGTATGACGTCATGTAGTTTTGCGTTATAACGTATGACGTTACGCAGTATTACGTTATAACGTATGATGTTATGGAGTATTACAATATAACGTATGACGTTATGTATTATTAAGGAATAGCGTACAACGTTATATAGAATTACGATATAACGCACAACGTTATGTCGTATTACGTTATAACGTATGAGGTCATGTGGTATTACGTTATTACGAATATCGTAATATTGTGTTACTTCATGAGGTATGACTTCATGTAGTATTACTTTATGACGTATGACATCATGTAGTATTACTTTATGACGTATAACGTTATGTATTATTACGATATAACGTATGACGTTATGCAGTATTAGGTTATAACGTATGACGTCATGCAGTTTTGCGTTATAACGTATGACGTTATGGAGTATTACGTTATAACGTATGGCGTTATGTAGTATTACGATATAACGTATGACGTCATGTGGTATTACGTTATAGCTAATAACGGTATATTGTGTTACTTTATGACGTATGACGTCATGTAGTATTACCTTATGACGTATGACGTCATGTAGCATTAGGATATAACTTATTACGTTATGTAGTATTACGTTATTACGAATAACGTTACATAGTGATACTTTATAACGTATGACCTTATGTTGTGTTATGTTATAACGTATGACGTCATGTGGTATTACGTTATTACGAATAACGTTATATTGTGTTACTTTATGTAGTATGACTTATGCAGTATGACGTGACGTAGTATTACTTTATAATGTATGACGTTATGTAGCATTACGGTATTACGAATAACATTGTATTGTGTTACTTTATAACGTATGGCGTTATTTAGTGTTACGTTATAACGTATGACGTCGTGTAGTATTACGTTATAACGTATGACGTTATGTATTATTACGATATAACGTAATACGTTATGCAGTATTGGGTTATAACGTATGACGTCATGTAGTTTTGCGTTATAACGTATGACGTTACGCAGTATTACGTTATAACGTATGATGTTATGAAGTATTACGTTATAACGTATGACGTTATGTATTATTACGATATAACGTACAACGTTATATAGAATTACGATATAACGCACAACGTTATGTCGTATTACGTTATAACGTATGAGGTCATGTGGTATTACGTTATTACGAATATCGTAATATTGTGTTACTTCATGAGGTATGACTTCATGTAGTATTACTTTATGACGTATGACATCATGTAGTATTACTTTATGACGTATAACGTTATGTATTATTACGATATAACGTATGACGTTATGCAGTATTAGGTTATAACGTATGACGTCATGCAGTTTTGCGTTATAACGTATGACGTTATGGAGTATTACGTTATAACGTATGGCGTTATGTAGTATTACGATATAACGTATGACGTCATGTGGTATTACGTTATAGCTAATAACGGTATATTGTGTTACTTTATGACGTATGACGTCATGTAGTATTACCTTATGACGTATGACGTCATGTAGCATTAGGATATAACTTATTACGTTATGTAGTATTACGTTATTACGAATAACGTTACATAGTGATACTTTATAACGTATGACCTTATGTTGTGTTATGTTATAACGTATGACGTCATGTGGTATTACGTTATTACGAATAACGTTATATTGTGTTACTTTATGTAGTATGACTTATGCAGTATGACGTGACGTAGTATTACTTTATAATGTATGACGTTATGTAGCATTACGGTATTACGAATAACATTGTATTGTGTTACTTTATAACGTATGGCGTTATTTAGTGTTACGTTATAACGTATGACGTCGTGTAGTATTACGTTATAACGTATGACGTTATGTATTATTACGATATAACGTAATACGTTATGCAGTATTGGGTTATAACGTATGACGTCATGTAGTTTTGCGTTATAACGTATGACGTTACGCAGTATTACGTTATAACGTATGATGTTATGAAGTATTACGTTATAACGTATGACGTTATGTATTATTACGATATAGCGTACAACGTTATATAGATTTACGATATAACGCATAACGTTATGTCGTATTACGTTATAATGTATGAGGTCATGTGGTATTACGTTATTACGAATATCGTAATGTTGTGTTACTTTATGAGGTATGACGTCATGTAGTATTACTTTATGACGTATGACGTCATGTAGTATTACGTTATAACGTATGACGCCATGCAGTATTAGGTTATAACGTATGACGTCATGTAATATTACGTTATAACGTATGGCGTTATGTAGAATTACGATATAACGTATGACGTCATGTGGTATTACGTTATTGCTAATAACGGTATATTGTGTTACTTTATGACGTATGACGTCATGTAGTATTACGTTATAACATATGACGTCATGTAGTATTACGATATAACGTACAACGTTGCATAGAATTACGATATAACGCACAACGTTATGTCGTATTAGGTTATAACGTATCATGTCATGTAGTATTACGTTATAACGTATGACGTTATGGAGTATTACGATATAACGTAATACGTTATGCAGTATTGGGTTATAACGTATGACGTCATGTAGTATTTCTTTATGACGTATGACGTTATGTATTATTACGATATAACGTATGACGTTATGTATTATTACGATATAACGTATGACGTTATGCAGTATTAGGTTATAACGTATGACGTCATGCAGTTTTGCGTTATAACGTATGACGTCATGTAGTATTACTTTATGACGTATGACGTTATGTATTATTACGATATAACGTATGACGTTATGTATTATTACGATATAACGTATGACGCCATGCAGTATTAGGTTATAACGTATGACGTCATGTAGTATTACGTTATAATGTATGGCGATATGTAGTATTACGATATAACGTATGACGTCATGTGGTATTACGTTATTACGAATAACGTTATATTGTGTTACTTTATATCGTATGACGTCATGTAGTATTACGTTATAACGTATGGCGCTATGTAGTATTACGATATAACGTATGACGTCATGTGGTATTACGTTATTACGAATAACGTTATATTGTGTTACTTTATATCGTATGACGTCATGTAGTATTACGATATAACGTATGACGCTATGTATTATAACGATATAACGTACAACGTTATATAGAATTACGATATAACGCACAACGTTATGTCGTATTACGTTATAACGTATCATGTCATGTAGTATTACGTTATTACGAATAACGTTATATTGTGTTACTTTATATCGTATGACGTCATGTAGCATTACTTTATAACGTATGACGTCATGTAGCATTACGTTATAACGTATGGCGTTATGTAGTATTACTATATAACGTATGACGTCATGTGGTATTGCGTTATTGCTAATAACGGTATATTGTGCTACTTTATGACGTATGACGTCATGTAGTATTTCGTCATAACGTATGACGGTATGAAATATTACGTTATTCCGTATAACGTTATATAGTGTTACTTTATGAAGTATGACGTTATGTTGTATTACGTTATAACGTATGCCGTCATGTAGTATTAGGATATAACTTATTACGTTATGTAGTATTACGTTATTACGAAGAACATTATATAGTGATACTTTATAACGTATGACCTTATGTTGTGTTACGTTATAACATATGACGTCATGTAGTATTACGATATAACGTACAACGTTGCATAGAATTACGATATAACGCACAACGTTATGTCGTATTAGGTTATAACGTATCATGTCATGTAGTATTACGTTATAACGTATGACGTTATGTATTATTACGATATAACGTAATACGTTATGCAGTATTGGGTTATAACGTATGACGTCATGTAGTATTACTTTATGACGTATGACGTTATGTATTATTACGATATAACGTATGACGTTATGTATTATTACGATATAACGTAAGACGTTATGCAGTATTAGGTTATAACGTATGACGTCATGCAGTTTTGCGTTATAACGTATGACGTCATGTAGTATTACTTTATGACGTATGACGTCATGTAGTATTACTTTATGACGTATGACGTTATGTATTATTACGATATAACGTATGACGTTATGTATTATTACGATATAACGTATGACGCCATGCAGTATTAGGTTATAACGTATGACGTCATGTGGTATTACGTTATTACGAATAACGTTATATTGTGTTACTTTATATCGTATGACGTCATGTAGTACTACGTTATAACGTATGGCGTTATGTAGTATTACGATATAACGTATGACGTCATGTGGTATTACGTTATTGCGAATAACGTTAAATTGTGCTACTTTATAACGTATGACGTTATGTAGTGTTACGTTCTAACGTATGACGCTATGTATTATAACGATATAACGTACAACGTTATATAGAATTACGATATAACGCACAACGTTATGTCGTATTACGTTATAACGTATCATGTCATGTAGTATTACGTTATTACGAATAACGTTATATTGTGTTACTTTATATCGTATGACGTCATGTAGTATTACGTTATAACGTATGGCGTTATGTAGTATTACGATATAACGTATGACGTCATGTGGTATTACGTTATTACGAATAACGTTATATTGTGTTACTTTATATCGTATGACGTCATCTAGTATTACGTTATAACGTATGACGACGTGTAGTATTACGTTATAACGTATGACGTTATGTATTATTACGATATAACGTAATACGTTATGCAGTATTAGGTTATATCGTATGACGTTATGGAGTATTGCGTTATAACGTATGACGTCATGTGGTATTACGTTATTACGAATAACGTTATATTGTGTTACTTTATAACGTATGGCGTTATGTAGTGTTACGTTATAACGTATGACGTCGTGTAGTATTACGTTATAACGTATGACGTTATGTATTATTACGATATAACGTAATACGTTATATAGTGATACTTTATAACGTATGACCTTATGTTGTGTTACGTTATAACGTATGACGTCATGTAGTATTACGATATAACGTACTACGTTATATAGAATTACGATATAACGCACAACGTTATGTCGTATTACGTTATAACGTATCATGTCATGTAGTTTTTCGTTATAACGTATGACGTTACGCAGTATTACGATATAACGTATGATGTTATGGAGTATTACGTTATAACGTATGACGTTATGTATTATTACGATATAGCGTACTACGCTATATAGAATTACGATATAACGCACAACGTTATGTCGTATTACGTTATAACGTATGATGTCATGTTGTATTACGTTATTACGAATATCGTAATATTGTGTTACTTTATGACGTATGACGTCATGTAGTATTACTTTATGACGTATGACGTCATAACGTAACACAATATTACGTTATTACGAATATCGTAATATTGTGTTACATTATAACGTATGACGTCGTGTAGTATTACGTTATAACGTATGACGTTACGCAGTATTACGTTATAACGTATGATGTTATGTAGTATTACGTTATAAAGTATGACGTTATGGAGTATTACGTTATAACGTATGAGGTCATGTGATATTACGTTATCACGAATATCGTAATATTGTGTTACTTTATGACGTATGACGTCATGTAGTATTACGTTATAAAATATAACGTCATGTAGTATTACGATATAACGTACAACGTTGCATGGAATTACGATATAACGCACAACGTTATGTCGTATTACGTTATAACGTATCATGTCATGTAGTATTACGTTATAACGTATGACGTCATGTGGTATTACGTTATTGCTAATAACGGTATATTGTGCTACTTTATGACGTATGCCGTCATGTAGTATTAGGATATATCTTATTACGTTATGTAGTATTACGTTATTACGAATAACATTATATAGTGATACTTTATAACGTATGACCTTATGTTGTGTTACGTTATAACATATGACGTCATGTAGTAATACGTTATTACGAATATCGTTACAATGTGTTACTTTATTACGTATGACGTCATGTAGTCTTACGTTATAACGTATGGCGATATGTAGTATTACGATATAACGTATCACGTCATGTGGTATTACGTTATTGCGAATAAAGTTTTATTGTGTTACTTTATGACGTATGACGTCATGTAGTATTACGTTATAAAATATAACGTCATGTAGTATTACGATATAACGTACAACGTTGCATGGAATTACGATATAACGCACAACGTTATGTCGTATTACGTTATAACGTATCATGTCATGTAGTATTACGTTATAACGTATGACGTCATGTGGTATTACGTTATTGCTAATAACGGTATATTGTGCTACTTTATGACGTATGCCGTCATGTAGTATTAGGATATATCTTATTACGTTATGTAGTATTACGTTATTACGAATAACATTATATAGTGATACTTTATAACGTATGACCTTATGTTGTGTTACGTTATAACATATGACGTCATGTAGTATTACGTTATTACGAATATCGTTACAATGTGTTACTTTATTACGTATGACGTCATGTAGTCTTACGTTATAACGTATGGCGATATGTAGTATTACGATATAACGTATCACGTCATGTGGTATTACGTTATTGCGAATAAAGTTTTATTGTGTTACTTTATGACGTATGACGTCATGTAGTATTACGTTATAACGTATGACGGTATGTAATATTACGTTATCCCGTATAACGTTATATAGTGTTACTTTATGAAGTATGACGTTATGTTGTATTACGTTATAACGTTTGACGTTATGGGGCATTTCGTTATAACGTATGACGTCATGCAGTTTTGCGTTATAACGTATGACGTCATGTAGTATTACTTTATGACGTATGACGTCATGTAGTATTACTTTATGACGTATGACGTTATGTATTATTACGATATAACGTATGACGTTATGTATTATTACGATATAACGTATGACGCCATGCAGTATTAGGTTATAACGTATGACGTCATGTGGTATTACGTTATTACGAATAACGTTATATTGTGTTACTTTATATCGTATGACGTCATGTAGTATTACGTTATAACGTATGGCGTTATGTAGTATTACGATATAACGTATGACGTCATGTGGTATTACGTTATTGCGAATAACGTTAAATTGTGCTACTTTATAACATATGACGTTATGTAGTGTTACGTTCTAACGTATGACGTCATGTAGTATTACGATATAACGTATGACGCTATGTATTATAACGATATAACGTACAACGTTATATAGAATTACGATATAACGCACAACGTTATGTCGTATTACGTTATAACGTATCATGTCATGTAGTATTACGTTATTACGAATAACGTTATATTGTGTTACTTTATATCGTATGACGTCATGTAGTATTACGTTATAACGTATGGCGTTATGTAGTATTACGATATAACGTATGACGTCATGTGGTATTACGTTATTACGAATAACGTTATATTGTGTTACTTTATATCGTATGACGTCATCTAGTATTACGTTATAACGTATGACGACGTGTAGTATTACGTTATAACGTATGACGTTATGTATTATTACGATATAACGTAATACGTTATGCAGTATTAGGTTATATCGTATGACGTTATGGAGTATTGCGTTATAACGTATGACGTCATGTGGTATTACGTTATTACGAATAACGTTATATTGTGTTACTTTATAACGTATGGCGTTATGTAGTGTTACGTTATAACGTATGACGTCGTGTAGTATTACGTTATAACGTATGACGTTATGTATTATTACGATATAACGTAATACGTTATATAGTGATACTTTATAACGTATGACCTTATGTTGTGTTACGTTATAACGTATGACGTCATGTAGTATTACGATATAACGTACTACGTTATATAGAATTACGATATAACGCACAACGTTATGTCGTATTACCTTATAACGTATCATGTCATGTAGTTTTTCGTTATAACGTATGACGTTACGCAGTATTACGATATAACGTATGATGTTATGGAGTATTACGTTATAACGTATGACGTTATGTATTATTACGATATAGCGTACTACGCTATATAGAATTACGATATAACGCACAACGTTATGTCGTATTACGTTATAACGTATGAGGTCATGTTGTATTACGTTATCACGAATATCGTAATATTGTGTTACTTTATGACGTATGACGTCATGTAGTATTACTTTATGACGTATGACGTCATGTAGTATTACGTTATTACGAATATCGTAATATTGTGTTACATTATAACGTATGACGTCGTGTAGTATTACGTTATAACGTATGACGTTACGCAGTATTACGTTATAACGTATGATGTTATGTAGTATTACGTTATAAAGTATGACGTTATGGAGTATTACGTTATAACGTATGAGGTCATGTGATATTACGTTATCACGAATATCGTAATATTGTGTTACTTTATGACGTATGACGTCATGTAGTATTACGTTATAAAATATAACGTCATGTAGTATTACGATATAACGTACAACGTTGCATGGAATTACGATATAACGCACAACGTTATGTCGTATTACGTTATAACGTATCATGTCATGTAGTATTACGTTATAACGTATGACGTCATGTGGTATTACGTTATTGCTAATAACGGTATATTGTGCTACTTTATGACGTATGCCGTCATGTAGTATTAGGATATATCTTATTACGTTATGTAGTATTACGTTATTACGAATAACATTATATAGTGATACTTTATAACGTATGACCTTATGTTGTGTTACGTTATAACATATGACGTCATGTAGTAATACGTTATTACGAATATCGTTACAATGTGTTACTTTATTACGTATGACGTCATGTAGTCTTACGTTATAACGTATGGCGATATGTAGTATTACGATATAACGTATCACGTCATGTGGTATTACGTTATTGCGAATAAAGTTTTATTGTGTTACTTTATGACGTATGACGTCATGTAGTATTACGTTATAACGTATGACGGTATGTAATATTACGTTATTCCGTATAACGTTTTTATAGTGTTACTTTATGAAGTATGACGTTATGTTGTATTACGTTATAACGTTTGACGTTATGGGGCATTTCGTTATAACGTATGACGTCATGTGGCATTACGTTATTACGAATAACGTTATATTGTGTTACTTTATGTAGTATGACTTATGTAGTATGACGTGATGTATTATTACTTTATAATGTATGACCTTATGTAGCATTACGGTATTACGAATGACGTTGTATTGTGTTACTTTATAACGTATGACGTTATTTAGTGTTACGTTATAATGTATGACGTCGTGTAGTATTACGTTATAACGTATGACGTTATGTATTATTACGATATAACGTAATACGTTATGCAGTATTGGGTTATAACGTATGACGTCATGTACTTTGCGTTATAACGTATGACGTTACGCAGTATTACGTTATAACGTATGATGTTATGGAGTATTACGTTATAACGTATGACGTTATGTATTATTAAGAAATAGCGTACAACGTTATATAGAATTACGATATAACGCACAACGTTATGTCGTATTACGTTATAACGTATGAGGTCATGTGGTATTACGTTATTACGAATATCGTAATATTGTGTTACTTCATGAGGTATGACTTCATGTAGTATTACTTTATGACGTATGACGTCATGTAGTATTACTTTATGACGTATGACGTTATGTATTATTACGATATAACGTATGACGTTATGCAGTATTAGGTTATAACGTATGACGTCATGCAGTTTTGCGTTATAACGTATGACGTTATGGAGTATTACGTTATAACGTATGGCGTTATGTAGTATTACGATATAACGTATGACGTCATGTGGTATTACGTTATAGCTAATAACGGTATATTGTGTTACTTTATGACGTATGACGTCATGTAGTATTACTTTATGACGTATGACGTCATGTAGCATTAGGATATAACTTATTACGTTATGTAGTATTACGTTATTACGAATAACGTTACATGGTGATACTTTATAACGTACGACCTTATGTTGTGTTATGTTATAACGTATGACGTCATGTGGTATTACGTTATTACGAATAACGTTATATTGTGTTACTTTATATCGTATGACGTCATGTAGTATTACGTTATAACGTATGGCGCTATGTAGTATTACGATATAACGTATGACGTCATGTGGTATTACGTTATTACGAATAACGTTATATTGTGTTACTTTATATCGTATGACGTCATGTAGTATTACGATATAACGTATGACGCTATGTATTATAACGATATAACGTACAACGTTATATAGAATTACGATATAACGCACAACGTTATGTCGTATTACGTTATAACGTATCATGTCGTGTAGTATTACGTTATTACGAATAACGTTATATTGTGTTACTTTATATCGTATGACGTCATGTAGCATTACTTTATAACGTATGACGTCATGCAGTTTTGCGTTATAACGTATGACGTCATGTAGTATTACTTTATGACGTATGACGTTATGTATTATTACGATATAACGTATGACGTTATGTATTATTACGATATAACGTATGACGCCATGCAGTATTAGGTTATAACGTATGACGTCATGTAGTATTACGTTATAATGTATGGCGATATGTAGTATTACGATATAACGTATGACGTCATGTGGTATTACGTTATTACGAATAACGTTATATTGTGTTACTTTATATCGTATGACGTCATGTAGTATTACGTTATAACGTATGGCGCTATGTAGTATTACGATATAACGTATGACGTCATGTGGTATTGCGTTATTGCTAATAACGGTATATTGTGCTACTTTATGACGTATGACGTCATGTAGTATTTCGTCATAACGTATGACGGTATGAAATATTACGTTATTCCGTATAACGTTATATAGTGTTACTTTATGAAGTATGACGTTATGTTGTATTACGTTATAACGTATGCCGTCATGTAGTATTAGGATATAACTTATTACGTTATGTAGTATTACGTTATTACGAATAACATTATATAGTGATACTTTATAACGTATGACCTTATGTTGTGTTACGTTATAACATATGACGTCATGTAGTATTACGTTATTACGAATATCGTTACATTGTGTTACTTTATAACGTATGACGTCATGTAGTAGTACGTTATAACGTATGGCGATATGTAGTATTACGATATAACGTATGACGTCATGTGGTATTACGTTATTGCGAATAACGTTTTATTGTGTTACTTTATAACGTATGACGTCATGTAGTATTACGTCATAACGTATGACGGTATGAAATATTACGTTATTCCGTATAACGTTATATAGTCTTACTTTATGAAGTATGACGTTATGTTGTATTACGTTATAACGAATGCCGTCATGTAGTATTAGGATATAACTTATTACGTTATGTAGTATTACGTTATTACGAATAACATTATATAGTGATACTTTATAACGTATGACCTTATGTTGTGTTACGTTATAACATATGACGTCATGTAGTATTACGTTATTACGAATATCGTTACATTGTGTTACTTTATGACGTATGACGTCATGTAGTATTACGTTACAACGTATGATGGTATGTAATATTACGTTATTCCGTACAACGTTATATAGTGTTACTTTATGAAGTATGACGTTATGTTGTATTACGTTATAACGTATGACGTCATGTAGCATTAGGATATAACTTATTACGTTATGTAGTATTAGGTTATTACGAATAACGTTATATAGTGATACTTTATAACGTATGACCTTATGTTGTGTTACGTTATAACGTATGAGGTCATGTTGTATTACGTTATCACGAATATCGTAATATTGTGTTACTTTATAACGTATGACGTCATGTAGTATTACGCTATAACGTATGCCGTCATTTAGTATTACGTTAGAACATATGACGTCATGTGCTATTACGATATAACGTACAACGTTATATAGAATAACGATATAACGCACAACGTTATGTCGTGTTACGTTATAACGTATGACGTTACGCAGTATTACGTTATAACGTATGATGTTATGTAGTATTACGTTATAACGTATGACGTCATGTGGTATTACTTTACTACGAATAACGTTATATTGTGTTACTTTATAACGTATGGCGTTATGTAGTGTTACGTTATAACGTATGACGTCGTGTAGTATTACGTTATAACGTATGACGTTATGTATTATTACGATATAACGTAATACGTTATGCAGTATTAGGTTATATCGTATGACGTTATGGAGTATTGCGTTATAACGTATGACGTCAGGTGGTATTACGTTATTACGAATAACGTTATATTGTGTTACTTTATAACGTATGGCGTTATGTAGTGTTACGTTATTACGAATATCGTTACATTGTGTTACGTTATAACGTATGACGGTTTGTAATATTACGTTATTCCGTATAACGTTATATAGTGTTACTTTATGAAGTATGACGTTATGTTGTATTACGTTATAACGTATGACGTTATGGGGCATTTCGTTATAACGTATGACGTCATGTGGTATTACGCTATTACGAATAACGTTGTATTGTGTTACTTTATGTAGTATGACTTATGTAGTATGACGTGGTGTAGTATTACTTTATAATGTATGACGTTATGTAGCATTACGGTATTACGAATGACGTTGTATTGTGTTACTTTATAACGTATTTAGTCGTGTAGTATTACGTTATAACGTATGACGTTATGTATTATTACGATATAACGTAATACGTTATGCAGTATTGGGTTATAACGAATGACGTCATGTTGTATTACGTTATAACGTGTGCCGTCATGTAGTATTACGTTATAACGTATGACGTTACGCAGTATTACGTTATAACGTATGACGTTATGGGGCATTACGTTATAACGTATGACGTCATGTGGTATTGCGTTATAACGAATAACGTTATATTGTGTTACTTTATGTAGTATGACTTATGTAGTACGACGTGATGTAGTATTACTTTATAATGTATGACGTTATGTAGCATTACGGTATTACGAGTAACGTTGTATTGAGTTACTTTATAACGTATGACGTCATGTAGTATTACGATATAACGTATGACGTTATGTATTATTACGATATAGCGTACAACGTTATATAGAATTACGATATAACGCACAACGTTATGTCGTATTACGTTATAACGTATGAGGTCATGTGGTATTACGTTATTACGAATATCGTAATATTGTGTTACTGTATAACGTATGACGTCATGTAGTATTACGTTATTACGAATATCGTAATATTGTGTTACTTTATGACGTATGACGTCATGTAGTATTACGTTATAACGTATGACGGTTTGTAATATTACGTTATTCCGTATAACGTTATATAGTGTTACTTTATGAAGTATGACGTTATGTTGTATTACGTTATAACGTATGACGTTATGGGGCATTTCGTTATAACGTATGACGTCATGTGGTATTACGCTATTACGAATAACGTTGTATTGTGTTACTTTATGTAGTATGACTTATGTAGTATGACGTGATGTAGTATTACTTTATAATGTATGACGTTATGTAGCATTACGGTATTACGAATGACGTTGTATTGTGTTACTTTATAACGTATTTAGTCGTGTAGTATTACGTTATAACGTATGACGTTATGTATTATTACGATATAACGTAATACGTTATGCAGTATTGGGTTATAACGAATGACGTCATGTTGTATTACGATATAACGTGTGCCGTCATGTAGTATTACGTTATAACGTATGACGTTACGCAGTATTACGTTATAACGTATGACGTTATGGGGCATTACGTTATAACGTATGACGTCATGTGGTATTGCGTTATAACGAATAACGTTATATTGTGTTACTTTATGTAGTATGACTTATGTAGTACGACGTGATGTAGTATTACTTTATAATGTATGACGTTATGTAGCATTACGGTATTACGAGTAACGTTGTATTGAGTTACTTTATAACGTATGACGTCATGTAGTATTACGATATAACGTATGACGTTATGTATTATTACGATATAGCGTACAACGTTATATAGAATTACGATATAACGCACAACGTTATGTCGTATTACGTTATAACGTATGAGGTCATGTGGTATTACGTTATTACGAATATCGTAATATTGTGTTACTGTATAACGTATGACGTCATGTAGTATTACGTTATTACGAATATCGTAATATTGTGTTACTTTATGACGTATGACGTCATGTAGTATTACGTCATAACGTATGACGGTGTGAAATATTATGTTATTCCGTATAACGTTATATAGTGTTACCTTATGAAGTATGACGTTATGTTGTATTACGTTATAACGTATGATGTTATGGAGTATTACGTTATAACGTATGACGTCATGTGGTATTGCTTTATTACGAATAACGTTATATTCTGTTACTTCATGTAGTATGACTTATGTAGTATGACGTGATGTAGTATTACTTTATAATGTATGACGTTATGTAGCATTAGGTATTACGAGTAATGTTGTATTGTGTTACTTTATAACGTATGACGTTATGTAGTGTTACGTTATAACGTATGACGTCGTGTAGTATTACGTTATAACGTATGACGTTATGTATTATTACGATATAACGTATGACGTCATGTAGTATTACGCTATAACGTATGCCGTCATGTAGTATTACGTTATAACATATGACGTCATGTACTATAACGATATAACGCACAACGTTATATAGAATAACGATATAACGCACAACGTTATGTCGTATTACGTTATAACGTATCATGTCATGCAGTATTACGTTATAACGTATGACGTTATGCAGTATTACGTTATAACGTATGATGTTATGGAGTATTACGTTATAACGTATGACGTCATGTGGTATTACTTTACTACGAATAACGTTATATTGTGTTACTTTATAACGTATGGCGTTATGTAGTGTTACGTTATAACGTATGACGTCGTGTAGTATTACGTTATAACGTATGACGTTATGTATTATTACGATATAACGTAATACGTTATGCAGTATTAGGTTATAACGTATGACGTTATGGAGTATTACGTTATAACGTTTGACGTCATGTGGTATTACGTTATTACGAATAACGTTATATTGTGTTACTTTATAACGTATGGCGTTATGGAGTGTTACGTTATAACGTATGACGGTATGAAATATTACGTTATTCCGTATAACGTTATATAATCTTACTTTATGATGTATGACGTTATGTTGTATTACGTTATAACGTATGCCGTCATGTAGTATTAGGATATAACTTATTACGTTATGTAGTATTACGTTATTACGAATAACATTATATAGTGATACTTTATAACGTATGACCTTATGTTGTGTTACGTTATAACATATGACTTCATGTAGTATTACGTTATTACGAATATCGTTACATTGTGTTACGTTATAACGTATGACGGTTTGTAATATTACGTTATTCCGTATAACGTTATATAGTGTTACCTTATGAAGTATGACGTTATGTTGTATTACGTTATAACGTATGATGTTATGGAGTATTACGTTATAACGTATGACGTCATGTGGTATTGCTTTATTACGAATAACGTTATATTCTGTTACTTCATGTAGTATGACTTATGTAGTATGACGTGATGTTGTATTACTTTATAATGTATGACGTTATGTAGCATTAGGTATTACGAGTAATGTTGTATTGTGTTACTTTATAACGTATGACGTTATGTAGTGTTACGTTATAACGTATGACGTTATGTATTATTACGATATAACGTATGACGCCATGCAGTATTAGGTTATAACGTATGACGTCATGTAGTATTACTTTATGACGTATGACGTCATGTAGTATTACGTTATAACTTATGACGGTATGAAATATTACGTTATTCCGTATAACGTTATATTGTGTTACCTTATGAAGTGTGACCTTATGTTGTATTACGTTATAACGTATGCCGTCATGTAGTATTAGGATATAACTTATTACGTTATGTAGTATTACGTTATTACGAATAACGTTATATAGTGATACTTTATATCGTATGACCTTATCTTGTGTTACGTTATAACGTATGACGTCATGTAGTATTATTTTATGACGTATGACGTCATGTAGTATTACTTTATGACGTAAGACGTTATGTATTATTACGATATAACGTATGACGTTATGTATTATTACGATATAACGTATGACGCCATGCAGTATTAGGTTATAACGTATGACGTCATGTAATATTACGTTATAACGTATGGCGTTATGTAGAATTACGATATAACGTATGACGTCATGTGGTATTACGTTATTGCTAATAACGGTATATTGTGCTACTTTATGGCGTATGACGTCATGTAGTATTACGTCATAACGTATGACGGTATGAAATATTACGTTATTCCGTATAACTTTATATAGTCTTACTTTATGAAGTATGACGTTATGTTGTATTACGTTATAACGTATGCCGTCATGTAGTATTAGGATATAACTTATTACGTTATGTAGTATTACGTTATTACGAATAACATTATATAGTGATACTTTATAACGTATGACCTTATGTTGTGTTACGCTATAACATATGACGTCATGTAGTATTACGTTATTACGAATATCGATACATTGTGTTACTTTATAACGTATGACGTCATGTGGTATTACTTTACTACGAATAACCTTATATTGTGTTACTTTATAACGTATGGCGTTATGTAGTGTTACGTTATAACGTATGACGTCGTGTAGTATTACGTTATAACGTATTACGTTATGTATTATTACGATATAACGTAATACGTTATATAGTGGTACTTTATAACGTATGACCTTATGTTGTGTTACGTTATAACGTATGACGTCATGTAGTATTACGATATAACGTACTACGTTATATAGAATTACGATATAACGCACAACGTTATGTCGTATTACGTTATAACGTATCATGTCATGTAGTTTTTCGTTATAACGTATGACGTTACGCAGTATTACGATATAACGTATGATGTTATGGAGTATTACGTTATAACGTATGACGTTATGTATTATTACGATATAGCGTACTACGCTATATAGAATTACGATATAACGCACAACGTTATGTCGTATTACGTTACAACGTATGAGGTCATGTTGTATTACGTTATCACGAATATCGTAATATTGTGTTACTTTATGACGTATGACGTCATGTAGTATTACTTTATGACGTATGACGTCATGTAGCATTACGTTATAACATATGACGTCATGTAGTATTACGATATAACGTACAACGTTGCATAGAATTACGATATAACGCACAACGTTATGTCGTATTACGTTATAACGTATCATGTCATGTAGTATTACGTTATAACGTATGACGTCATGGAGTATTACGTTATAACGTATGAGGTCATGTGGTATTACGTTATTACGAATATCGTAATGTTGTGTTACTTTATGAGGTATGACGTCATGTAGTATTACGTTATTACGAATATCGTAATATTGTGTTACGTTATAACGTATGACGTCGTGTAGTATTACGTTATAACGTATGACGTTACGCAGTATTACGTTATAACGTATGATGTTATGTAGTATTACGTTATAAAGTATGACGTTATGGAGTATTACGTTATAACGTATGAGGTCATGTGATATTACGTTATCACGAATATCGTAATATTGTGTTACTTTATGACGTATGACGTCATGTAGTATTACGTTATAACATATAACGTCATGTAGTATTACGATATAACGCACAACGTTGCATAGAATTACGATATAACGCACAACGTTATGTCGTATTACGTTATAACGTATCATGTCATGTAGTATTACGTTATAACGTATGACGTCATGTGGTATTACGTTATTGCGAATAACGTTTTATTGTGTTACTTTATGACGTATGACGTCATGTAGTATTACGTTATAACGTATGACGGTATGTAATATTACGTTATTCCGTATAACGTTATATAGTGTTACTTTATGAAGTATGACGTTATGTTGTATTACGTTATAACGTTTGACGTTATGGGGCATTTCGTTATAACGTATGACGTCATGTGGTATTACGTTATTACGAATAACGTTATATTGTGTTACTTTATGTAGTATGACTTATGTAGTATGACGTGATGTATTATTACTTTATAATGTATGACCTTATGTAGCATTACGGTATTACGAATGACGTTGTATTGTGTTACTTTATAACGTATGACGTTATTTAGTGTTACGTTATAATGTATGACGTCGTGTAGTATTACGTTATAACGTATGACGTTATGTATTATTACGATATATCGTAATACGTTATGCAGTATTGGGTTATAACGTATGACGTCATGTAGTTTTGCGTTATAACGTATGACGTTACGCAGTATTACGTTATAACGTATGATGTTATGGAGTATTACAATATAACGTATGACGTTATGTATTATTAAGAAATAGCGTACAACGTTATATAGAATTACGATATAACGCACAACGTTATGTCGTATTACGTTATAACGTATGAGGTCATGTGGTATTACGTTATTACGAATATCGTAATATTGTGTTACTTCATGAGGTATGACGTCATGTAGTATTACTTTATGACATATGACGTCATGTAGTATTACTTTATGACGTATGACGTCATGTAGCATTAGGATATAACTTATTACGTTATGTAGTATTACGTTATTACGAATAACGTTACATAGTGATACTTTATAACGTATGACCTTATGTTGTGTTATGTTATAACGTATGACGTCATGTGGTATTACGTTATTACGAATAACGTTATATTGTGTTACTTTATGTAGTATGACTTATGCAGTATGACGTGACGTAGTATTACTTTATAATGTATGACGTTATGTAGCATTACGGTATTACGAATAACGTTGTATTTTGTTACTTTATAACGTATGGCGTTATTTAGTGTTACGTTATAACATATGACGTCGTGTAGTATTACGTTATAACGTATGACGTTATGTATTATTACGATATAACGTAATACGTTATGCAGTATTGGGTTATAACGTATGACGTCATGTAGTTTTGCGTTATAACGTATGACGTTACGCAGTATTACGTTATAACGTATGATGTTATGGAGTATTACGTTATAACGTATGACGTTATGTATTATTACGATATAGCGTACAACGTTATATAGAGTTACGATATAACGCATAACGTTATGTCGTATTACGTTATAAGGTATGAGGTCATGTGGTATTACGTTATTACGAATATCGTAATGTTGTGTTACTTTATGATGTATGACGTCATGTAGTATTACTTTATGACGTATGACGTCATGTAGTATTACGTTATAACGTATGACGGTATGAAATATTACGTTATTCCGTATAACGTTATATTGTGTTACCTTATGAAGTGTGACCTTATGTTGTATTACGTTATAACGTATGCCGTCATGTAGTATTAGGATATAACTTATTACGTTATGTAGTATTACGTTATTACGAATAACGTTATATAGTGATACTTTATATCGTATGACCTTATCTTGTGTTACGTTATAACGTATGACGTCATGTAGTATTACTTTATGACGTATGACGTCATGTAGTATTACTTTATGACGTATGACGTTATGTATTATTACGATATAACGTATGACGTTATGTATTATTACGATATAACGTATGACGCCATGCAGTATTAGGTTATAACGTATGACGTCATGTAATATTACGTTATAACGTATGGCGTTATGTAGAATTACGATATAACGTATGACGTCATGTGGTATTACGTTATTGCTAATAACGGTATATTGTGTTACTTTATGACGTATGACGTCATGTAGTATTACGTTATAACATATGACGTCATGTAGTATTACGATATAACGTACAACGTTGCATAGAATTACGATATAACGCACAACGTTATGTCGTATTAGGTTATAACGTATCATGTCATGTAGTATTACGTTATAACGTATGACGTTATGGAGTATTACGATATAACGTAATACGTTATGCAGTATTGGGTTATAACGTATGACGTCATGTAGTATTACTTTATGACGTATGACGTTATGTATTATTACGATATAACGTATGACGTTATGTATTATTACGATATAACGTATGACGTTATGCAGTATTAGGTTATAACGTATGACGTCATGCAGTTTTGCGTTATAACGTATGACGTCATGTAGTATTACTTTATGACGTATGACGTCATGTAGTATTACTTTATGACGTATGACGTTATGTATTATTACGATATAACGTATGACGTTATGTATTATTACGATATAACGTAGGACGCCATGCAGTATTAGGTTATAATGTATGACGTCATGTGGTATTACGTTATTACGAATAACGTTATATTGTGTTACTTTATATCGTATGACGTCATGTAGTATTACGTTATAACGTATGGCGTTATGTAGTATTACGATATAACGTATGACGTCATGTGGTATTACGTTATTGCGAATAACGTTAAATTGTGCTACTTTATAACGTATGACGTTATGTAGTGTTACGTTCTAACGTATGACGTCATGTAGTATTACGATATAACGTATGACGCTATGTATTATAACGATATAACGTACAACGTTATATAGAATTACGATATAACGCACAACGTTATGTCGTATTACGTTATAACGTATCATGTCATGTAGTATTACGTTATTACGAATAACGTTATATTGTGTTACTTTATATCGTATGACGTCATGTAGTATTACGTTATAACGTATGGCGTTATGTAGTATTACGATATAACGTATGACGTCATGTGGTATTACGTTATTACGATTAACTTTATATTGTGTTACTTTATATCGTATGACGTCATCTAGTATTACGTTATAACGTATGACGACGTGTAGTATTACGTTATAACGTATGACGTTATGTATTATTACGATATAACGTAATACGTTATGCAGTATTAGGTTATATCGTATGACGTTATGGAGTATGGCGTTATAACGTATGACGTCATGTGGTATTACGTTATTACGAATAACGTTATATTGTGTTACTTTATAACGTATGGCGTTATGTAGTGTTACGTTATAACGTATGACGTCGTGTAGTATTACGTTATAACGTATGACGTTATGTATTATTACGATATAACGTAATACGTTATATAGTGATACTTTATAACGTATGACCTTATGTTGTGTTACGTTATAACGTATGACGTCATGTAGTATTACGATATAACGTACTACGTTATATAGAATTACGATATAACGCACAACGTTATGTCGTATTACCTTATAACGTATCATGTCATGTAGTTTTTCGTTATAACGTATGACGTTACGCAGTATTACGATATAACGTATGATGTTATGGAGTATTACGTTATAACGTATGACGTTATGTATTATTACGATATAGCGTACTACGCTATATAGAATTACGATATAACGCACAACGTTATGTCGTATTACGTTATAACGTATGAGGTCATGTTGTATTACGTTATCACGAATATCGTAATATTGTGTTACTTTATGACGTATGACGTCATGTAGTATTACTTTATGACGTATGACGTCATGTAGTATTACGTTATAACGTATGAGGTCATGTGGTATTACGTTATTACGAATATCGTAATGTTGTGTTACTTTATGAGGTATGACGTCATGTAGTATTACGTTATTACGAATATCGTAATATTGTGTTACATTATAACGTATGACGTCGTGTAGTATTACGTTATAACGTATGACGTTACGCAGTATTACGTTATAACGTATGATGTTATGTAGTATTACGTTATAAAGTATGACGTTATGGAGTATTACGTTATAACGTATGAGGTCATGTGATATTACGTTATCACGAATATCGTAATATTGTGTTACTTTATGACGTATGACGTCATGTAGTATTACGTTATAAAATATAACGTCATGTAGTATTACGATATAACGTACAACGTTGCATGGAATTACGATATAACGCACAACGTTATGTCGTATTACGTTATAACGTATCATGTCATGTAGTATTACGTTATAACGTATGACGTCATGTGGTATTACGTTATTGCTAATAACGGTATATTGTGCTACTTTATGACGTATGCCGTCATGTAGTATTAGGATATATCTTATTACGTTATGTAGTATTACGTTATTACGAATAACATTATATAGTGATACTTTATAACGTATGACCTTATGTTGTGTTACGTTATAACATATGACGTCATGTAGTATTACGTTATTACGAATATCGTTACAATGTGTTACTTTATTACGTATGACGTCATGTAGTCTTACGTTATAACGTATGGCGATATGTAGTATTACGATATAACGTATCACGTCATGTGGTATTACGTTATTGCGAATAAAGTTTTATTGTGTTACTTTATGACGTATGACGTCATGTAGTATTACGTTATAACGTATGACGGTATGTAATATTACGTTATTCCGTATAACGTTATATAGTGTTACTTTATGAAGTATGACGTTATGTTGTATTACGTTATAACGTTTGACGTTATGGGGCATTTCGTTATAACGTATGACGTCATGTGGCATTACGTTATTACGAATAACGTTATATTGTGTTACTTTATATAGTATGACTTATGTAGTATGACGTGATGTATTATTACTTTATAATGTATGACCTTATGTAGCATTACGGTATTACGAATGACGTTGTATTGTGTTACTTTATAACGTATGACGTTATTTAGTGTTACGTTATAATGTATGACGTCGTGTAGTATTACGTTATAACGTATGACGTTATGTATTATTACGATATAACGTAATACGTTATGCAGTATTGGGTTATAACGTATGACGTCATGTACTTTGCGTTATAACGTATGACGTTACGCAGTATTACGTTATAACGTATGATGTTATGGAGTATTACGTTATAACGTATGACGTTATGTATTATTAAGAAATAGCGTACAACGATATATAGAATTACGATATAACGCACAACGTTATGTCGTATTACGTTATAACGTATGAGGTCATGTGGTATTACGTTATTACGAATATCGTAATATTGTGTTACTTCATGAGGTATGACTTCATGTAGTATTACTTTATGACGTATGACGTCATGTAGTATTACTTTATGACGTATGACGTTATGTATTATTACGATATAACGTATGACGTTATGCAGTATTAGGTTATAACGTATGACGTCATGCAGTTTTGCGTTATAACGTATGACGTTATGGAGTATTACGTTATAACGTATGGCGTTATGTAGTATTACGATATAACGTATGACGTCATGTGGTATTACGTTATAGCTAATAACGGTATATTGTGTTACTTTATGACGTATGACGTCATGTAGTATTACTTTATGACGTATGACGTCATGTAGCATTAGGAAATAACTTATTACGTTATGTAGTATTACGTTATTACGAATAACGTTACATAGTGATACTTTATAACGTATGACCTTATGTTGTGTTATGTTATAACGTATGACGTCATGTGGTATTACGTTATTACGAATAACGTTATATTGTGTTACTTTATGTAGTATGACTTATGCAGTATGACGTGACGTAGTATTACTTTATAATGTATGACGTTATGTAGCATTACGGTATTACGAATAACATTGTATTGTGTTACTTTATAACGTATGGCGTTATTTAGTGTTACGTTATAGCGTATGACGTCGTGTAGTATTACGTTATAACGTATGACGTTATGTATTATTACGATATAACGTAATACGTTATGCAGTATTGGGTTATAACGTATGACGTCATGTAGTTTTGCGTTATAACGTATGACGTTACGCAGTATTACGTTATAACGTATGATGTTATGAAGTATTACGTTATAACGTATGACGTTATGTATTATTACGATATAGCGTACAACGTTATATAGATTTACGATATAACGCATAACGTTATGTCGTATTACGTTATAAGGTATGAGGTCATGTGGTATTACGTTATTACGAATATCGTAATGTTGTGTTACTTTATGAGGTATGACGTCATGTGGTATTACTTTATGACGTATGACGTCATGTAGTATTACGTTATAACGTATGACGCCATGCAGTATTAGGTTATAACGTATGACGTCATGTAATATTACGTTATAACGTATGGCGTTATGTAGAATTACGATATAACGTATGACGTCATGTGGTATTACGTTATTGCTAATAACGGTATATTGTGTTACTTTATGACGTATGACGTCATGTAGTATTACGTTATAACATATGACGTCATGTAGTATTACGATATAACGTACAACGTTGCATAGAATTACGATATAACGCACAACGTTATGTCGTATTAGGTTATAACGTATCATGTCATGTAGTATTACGTTATAACGTATGACGTTATGGAGTATTACGATATAACGTAATACGTTATGCAGTATTGGGTTATAACGTATGACGTCATGTAGTATTTCTTTATGACGTATGACGTTATGTATTATTACGATATAACGTATGACGTTATGTATTATTACGATATAACGTATGACGTTATGCAGTATTAGGTTATAACGTATGACGTCATGCAGTTTTGCGTTATAACGTATGACGTCATGTAGTATTACTTTATGACGTATGACGTTATGTATTATTACGATATAACGTATGACGTTATGTATTATTACGATATAACGTATGACGCCATGCAGTATTAGGTTATAACGTATGACGTCATGTAGTATTACGTTATAATGTATGGCGATATGTAGTATTACGATATAACGTATGACGTCATGTGGTATTACGTTATTACGAATAACGTTATATTGTGTTACTTTATATCGTATGACGTCATGTAGTATTACGTTATAACGTATGGCGCTATGTAGTATTACGATATAACGTATGACGTCATGTGGTATTACGTTATTACGAATAACGTTATATTGTGTTACTTTATATCGTATGACGTCATGTAGTATTACGATATAACGTATGACGCTATGTATTATAACGATATAACGTACAACGTTATATAGAATTACGATATAACGCACAACGTTATGTCGTATTACGTTATAACGTATCATGTCATGTAGTATTACGTTATTACGAATAACGTTATATTGTGTTACTTTATATCGTATGACGTCATGTAGCATTACTTTATAACGTATGACGTCATGTAGCATTACGTTATAACGTATGGCGTTATGTAGTATTACTATATAACGTATGACGTCATGTGGTATTGCGTTATTGCTAATAACGGTATATTGTGCTACTTTATGACGTATGACGTCATGTAGTATTACGTTATTACGAATATCGTTATATTGTGTTACTTTATTACGTATGACGTCATGTAGTAGTACGTTATAACGTATGGCGATATGTAGTATTACGATATAACGTATGACGTCATGTGGTATTACGTTATTGCGAATAACGTTTTATTGTGTTACTTTATGACGTATGACGTCATGTAGTATTACGTTACAACGTATGATGGTATGTAATATTACGTTATTCCGTACAACGTTATATAGTGTTACTTTATGAAGTATGACGTTATGATGTATTACGTTATAACGTATGACGTCATGTAGCATTAGGATATAACTTATTACGTTATGTAGTATTAGGTTATTACGAATAACGTTATATAGTGATACTTTATAACGTATGACCTTATGTTGTGTTACGTTATAACGTATGAGGTCATGTTGTATTACGTTATCACGAATATCGTAATATTGTGTTACTTTATGACGTATGACGTCATGTAGTATTACGTTACAACGTATGATGGTATGTAATATTACGTTATTCCGTACAACGTTATATAGTGTTACTTTATGAAGTATGACGTTATGATGTATTACGTTATAACGTATGACGTCATGTAGCATTAGGATATAACTTATTACGTTATGTAGTATTAGGTTATTACGAATAACGAGATATTGTGTTACTTTATAACGTATGGCGTTATGTAGTGTTACGTTATAACGTATGACGTCGTGTAGTATTACGTTATAACGTATGACGTTATGTATTATTACGATATAACGTAATACGTTATGCAGTATTAGGTTATATCGTATGACGTTATGGAGTATTGCGTTATAACGTATGACGTCAGGTGGTATTACGTTATTACGAATAACGTTATATTGTGTTACTTTATAACGTATGGCGTTATGTAGTGTTACGTTATAACGTATGACGTCGTGTAGTATTACGTTATAACGTATGACGTTATGTATTATTACGATATAACGTAATACGTTATGCAGTATTAGGTTATAACGTATGACGTCATGTAGTTTTGCGTTTTAACGTATGACGTTACGCAGTATTACGTTATAACGTATTATGTTATGGAGTATTGCGTTATAACGTATGACGTCATGTGGTATTACTTTACTACGAATAACGTTATATTGTGTTACTTTATAACGTATGGCGTTATGTAGTGTTACGTTATAACGTATGACGTCGTGTAGTATTACGTTATAACGTATTACGTTATGTATTATTATGATATAACGTAATACGTTATATAGTGATACTTTATAACGTATGACCTTATGTTGTGTTACGTTATAACGTATGACGTCATGTAGTATTACGATATAACGTACTACGTTATATAGAATTACGATATAACGCACAACGTTATGTCGTATTACGTTATAACGTATCATGTCATGTAGTTTTTCGTTATAACGTATGACGTTACGCAGTATTACGATATAACGTCTGATGTTATGGAGTATTACGTTATAACGTATGACGTTATGTATTATTACGATATAGCGTACTACGCTATATAGAATTACGATATAACGCACAACGTTATGTCGTATTACGTTATAACGTATGAGGTCATGTTGTATTACGTTATCACGAATATCGTAATATTGTGTTACTTTATGACGTATGACGTCAAGTAGTATTACTTTATGACGTATGACGTCATGTAGTATTACGTTATAACATATGACGTCATGTAGTATTACGATATAACGTACAACGTTGCATAGAATTACGATATAACGCACAACGTTATGTCGTATTACGTTATAACGTAACATGTCATGTAGTATTACGCTATAACGTATGACGTTATGGAGTATTACGTTATAACGTATGACGTCATGTGGTATTGCTTTATTACGAATAACATTATATTGTGTTACTTTATAACGTATGACGTCATGTAGTATTACGCTATAACGTATGCCGTCATGTAGTATTACGTTATAGCATATGACGTCATGTGCTATTACGATATAACGTACAACGTTATATAGAATAACGATATAACGCACAACGTTATGTCGTGTTACGTTATAACGTATGACGTTACGCAGTATTACGTTATAACGTATGCTGTTATGGAGTATTACGTTATAACGTATGACGTTATGTGGTATTACGTTATTACGAATAACGTTATATTGTGTTACTTTATAACGTATGATGTTATGGAGTATTGCGTTATAACGTATGACGTCATGTGGTATTACTTTACTACTAATAACGTTATATTGTGTTACTTTATAACGTATGGCGTTATGTAGTGTTACGTTATAACGTATGACGTCGTGTAGTATTACGTTATAACGTATTACGTTATGTATTATTACGATATAACGTAATACGTTATAAAGTATTAGGTTATAACGTATGACGTTATGGAGCATTACGTTATAACGTATGGCGTTATGTAGTATTACTATAAAACGTATGACGTCATGTGGTATTACGTTATTGCTAATAACGGTATATTGTGCTACTTTATGGCGTATGACGTCATGTAGTATTACGTCATAACGTATGACGGTATGAAATATTACGTTATTCCGTATAACGTTATATAGTCTTACTTTATGAAGTATGACGTTATGTTGTATTACGTTATAACGTATGCCGTCATGTAGTATTAGGATATAACTTATTACGTTATGTAGTATTACGTTATTACGAATAACATTATATACTGATACTATATAACGTATGACCTTATGTTGTGTTACGTTATAACATATGACGTCGTGTAGTATTACGTTATTACGAGTATCGTTACATTGTGTTACTTTATAACGTATGACGTCATGCAGTAGTACGTTATAACGTATGGCGATATGTAGTATTACGATATAACGTATGATGTCATGTGGTATTACGTTATTGCGAATAACGTTTTATTGTGTTACTTTATGACGTATGACGTCATGTAGTATTACGTTACAACGTATGACGGTATGTAATATTACGTTATTCCGTACAACGTTACATAGTGTTACTTTATGAAGTATGACGTTATGTTGTATTACGTTATAACGCATGACGTCATGTAGCATTAGGATATAACTTATTACGTTATGTAGTATTACTTTATTACGAATAACGTTATATAGTGATACTTTATAACGTATGACCTTATGTTGTGTTACGTTATAACGTATGACGTCATGTAGTATTACGATATAACGTACTACGTTATATAGAATTACGATATAACGCACAACGTTATGTCGTATTACGTTATAACGTATCATGTCATGTAGTTTTGCGTTATAACGTATGACGTTACGCAGTATTACGTTATAACGTATGATGTTATGGAGTATTACGTTATAACGTATGAGGTCATGTTGTATTACGTTATCACGAATATTGTAATATTGTGTTACTTTATGACGTATGACGTCATGTAGTATTACTTTATGACGTATGACGTCATGTAGTATTACGTTATAACATATGACGTCATGTAGTATTACGATATAACGTACAACGTTGCATAGAATTACGATATAACGCACAACGTTATGTCGTATTAGGTTATAACGTATCATGTCATGTAGTATTACGTTATAACTTATGACGTTATGGAGTATTACGATATAACGTAATACGTTATGCAGTATTGGGTTATAACGTATGACGTCATGTAGTTTTGAGTTATAACGTATGACGTTACGCAGTATTACGTTATAACGTATGATGTTATGGAGTATTACGTTATAACGTATGACGTCATGTGGTATTGCTTTATTACGAATAACATTATATTGTGTTACTTTATGTAGTATGACTTATGTAGTATGACGTGATGTAGTATTACTTTATAATGTATGACGTTATGTAGCATTACGGTATTACGAGTAACGTTGTATTGTGTTACTTTATAACGTATGACGTTATGTAGTGTTACGTTATAACGTATGACGTTATGTATTATTACGATATAACGTATGACGTTATGTATTATTACGATATAACGTTGTACGTTATATAGAATTACGATATAACGCACAACGTTATGTCGTATTACGTTATAACGTATCATGTAATGTAGTATTACGTTATAAAGTATGACGTTATGGAGTATTACGTTATAACGTATGAGGTCATGTTGTATTACGTTATCACGAATATCGTAATATTGTGTTACTTTATGACGTATGACGTCATGTAGTATTACTTTATGACGTATGACGTCATGTAGTACTACGTTATAACATATGACGTCATGTAGTATTACGATATAACGTACAACGTTGCATAGAATTACGATATAACGCACAACGTTATGTCGTATTAGGTTATAACGTATCATGTCATGTAGTATTACGTTATTACGAATAACGTTATATTGTGTTACTTTATATCGTATGACGTCATGTAGTATTACGTTATAACGTATGGCGTTATGTAGTATTACGATATAACGTATGACGTCATGTGGTATTACGTTATTACGAATAACGTTATATTGTGTTACTTTATATCGTATGATGTCATCTAGTATTACGTTATAACGTATGACGGTATGCAGTATTAGGCTATAACGTATGACGTTATGCATTTTTACGATATAACGTATGACGCTATGCAGTATTAGGTTATAACGTATGACGTCATGTAGCATTACTTTATAACGTATGACGTCATGTAGCATTACGTTATAACGTATGGCGTTATGTAGTATTACTATATAACGTATGACGTCATGTGGTATTACGTTATTGCTAATAACGGTATATTGTGCTACTTTATGACGTATGACGTCATGTAGTATTACGTCATAACGTATGACGGTATGAAATATTACGCTATTCCGTATAACGTTATATAGTCTTACTTAATGAAGTATGACGTTATGTTGTATTACGTTATAACGTATGCCGTCATGTAGTATTAGGATATAACTTATTACGTTATGTAGTATTACGTTATTACGAATAACATTATATAGTGATACTTTATAACGTATGACCTTATGTTGTGTTGCGTTATAACATATGACGTCATGTAGTATTACGTTATTACGAATATCGTTACATTGTGATACTTTATAACGTATGACGTCACGTAGTAGTACGTTATAACGTATGGCGATATGTAGTATTACGATATAACGTATGACGTCATGTGGTATTACGTTATTGCGAATAACGTTTTATTGTGTTACTTTATGACGTATGACGTCATGTAGTATTACGTTACAACGTATGACGGTATGTAATATAACGTTATTCCGTACAACGTTATATAGTGTTACTTTATGAAGTATGACGTTATGTTGTATTACGTTATAACGTATGACGTCATGTAGCATTAGGATATAACTTATTACGTTATGTAGTATTACGTTATTACGAATAACGTTATATAGTGATACTTTATAACGTATGACCTTATGTTGTGTTACGTTATAACGTATGACGTCATGTAGTATTACGATATAACGTACTACGTTATATAGAATTACGATATAACGCACAACGTTATGTCGTATTACGTTATAACGTATCATGTCATGTAGTTTTGCGTTATAACGTATGACGTTACGCAGTATTACGTTATAACGTATGATGTTATGGAGTATTACGTTATAACGTATGACGTTATGTATTATTACGATATAGCGTACAACGTTATATAGAATTACGATATACCGCACAACGTTATGTCGTATTACGTTATAACGTATGAGGTCATGTTGTATTACGTTATCACGAATATCGTAATATTGTGTTACTTTATGACGTATGACGTCATGTAGTATTACTTTATGACGTATGACGTCATGTAGTATTACGTTATAACATATGACGTCATGTAGTATTACGTTATAACGTATGGCGTTATGGAGTATTACGATATAACGTAATACGTTATGCAGTATTGGGTTATAACGTATGACGTCATGTAGTTTTGAGTTATAACGTATGACGTTACGCAGTATTACGTTATAACGTATGATGTTATGGAGTATTATGTTATAACGTATGACTTCATGTGGTATTGCTTTATTACGAATAACATTATATTGTGTTACTTTATGTAGTATGACTTATGTAGTATGACGTGATGTAGTATTACTTTATAATGTATGACGTTATGTAGCATTACGGTATTGCGAGTAACGTTGTATTGTGTTACTTTATAACGTATGACGTTATGTAGTGTTACGTTATAACGTATGACGTTATGTATTATTACGATATAACGTATGACGTTATGTATTATTACGATATAACGTACAACGTTATATAGAATTACGATATAACGCACAACGTTATGTCGTATTACGTTATAACGTATCATGTAATGTAGTATTACGTTATAAAGTATGACGTTATGGAGTATTACGTTATAACGTATGAGGTCATGTTGTATTACGTTATCACGAATATCGTAATATTGTGTTACTTTATGACGTATGACGTCATGTAGTATTACGTCATAACGTATGACGGTGTGATATATTACGTTATTCGGTATAACGTTATATAGTGTTACCTTATGAAGTATGACGTTATGTTGTATTACGTTATAACGTATGACGTCATGTAGCATTACGTTATAACGTATGATGTTATGGAGTATTACGTTATAACGTATGACGTCATGTGGTATTACTTTACTGCGAATAACGTTATATTGTGTTACTTTATGACGTATGACGTCATGTAGTATTACGTCATAACGTATGACGGTATGAAATATTACGCTATTCCGTATAACGTTATATAGTCTTACTTAATGAAGTATGACGTTATGTTGTATTACGTTATAACGTATGCCGTCATGTAGTATTAGGATATAACTTATTACGTTATGTAGTATTACGTTATTACGAATAACGTTATATAGTGATACTTTATAACGTATGACCTTATGTTGTGTTACGTTATAACGTATGACGTCATGTAGTATTACGATATAACGTACTACGTTATATAGAATTACGATATAACGCACAACGTTATGTCGTATTACGTTATTACGTATCATGTCATGTAGTTTTGCGTTATAACGTATGACGTTACGCAGTATTACGTTATAACGTATGACGTCATGTAGTATTACGTTATAACGTATGACGTTATGTATTATTACGATATAGCGTACTACGTTATATAGAATTGCGATATAACGCACAACGTTATGTCGTATTACGTTATAACGTATGAGGTCATGTTGTATTACGTTATCACGAATATCGTAATATTGTGTTACTTTATGACGTATGACGTCATGTAGTATTACTTTATGACGTATGACGTCATGTAGTATTACGTTATAACATATCACGTCATGTAGTATTACGATATAACGTACAACGTTGCATAGAATTACGATATAACGCACAACGTTATGTCGTATTAGGTTATAACGTATCATGTCATGTAGTATTACGTTATAACGTATGACGTTATGGAGTATTACGATATAACGTAATACGTTATGCAGTATTGGGTTATAACGTATGACGTCATGTAGTTTTGAGTTATAACGTATGACGTTACGCAGTATTACGTTATAACGTATGATGTTATGGAGTATTATGTTATAACGTATGACTTCATGTGGTATTGCTTTATTACGAATAACATTATATTGTGTTACTTTATGTAGTATGACTTATGTAGTATGACGTGATGTAGTATTACTTTATAATGTATGACGTTATGTAGCATTACGGTATTGCGAGTAACGTTGTATTGTGTTACTTTATAACGTATGACGTTATGTAGTGTTACGTTATAACGTATGACGTTATGTATTATTACGATATAACGTATGACGTTATGTATTATTACGATATAACGTACAACGTTATATAGAATTACGATATAACGCACAACGTTATGTCGTATTACGTTATAACGTATCATGTAATGTAGTATTACGTTATAAAGTATGACGTTATGGAGTATTACGTTATAACGTATGAGGTCATGTGGTATTACGTTATCACGAATATCGTAATATTGTGTTACTTTATGACGTATGACGTCATGTAGTATTACGTCATAACGTATGACGGCGTGATATATTACGTTATTCGGTATAACGTTATATAGTGTTACCTTATGAAGTATGACGTTATGTTGTATTACGTTATAACGTATGACGTCATGTAGCATTACGTTATAACGTATGATGTTATGGAGTATTACGTTATAACGTATGACGTCATGTGGTATTACTTTACTGCGAATAACGTTATATTGTGTTACTTTATGACGTATGACGTCATGTAGTATTACGTCATAACGTATGACGGTATGAAATATTACGCTATTCCGTATAACGTTATATAGTCTTACTTAATGAAGTATGACGTTATGTTGTATTACGTTATAACGTATGCCGTCATGTAGTATTAGGATATAACTTATTACGTTATGTAGTATTACGTTATTACGAATAACGTTATATAGTGATACTTTATAACGTATGACCTTATGTTGTGTTACGTTATAACGTATGACGTCATGTAGTATTACGATATAACGTACTACGTTATATAGAATTACGATATAACGCACAACGTTATGTCGTATTACGTTATAACGTATCATGTCATGTAGTTATGCGTTATAACGTATGACGTTACGCAGTATTACGTTATAACGTATGACGTCATGTAGTATTACGTTATAACGTATGACGTTATGTATTATTACGATATAGCGTACTACGTTATATAGAATTGCGATATAACGCACAACGTTATGTCGTATTACGTTATAACGTATCATGTCATGTAGTTTTGCGTTATAACGTATGACGTTACGCAGTATTACGTTATAACGTATGATGTTATGGAGTATTACGTTATAACGTATGACGTTATGTATTATTACGATATAGCGTACAACGTTATATAGAATAACGATATAACGCACAACGTTATGTCGTGTTACGTTATAACGTATGACGTTACGCAGTATTACGTTATAACGTATGATGTTATGGAGTATTACGTTATAACGTATGACGTCATGTGGTATTACTTTACTGCGAATAACGTTATATTGTGTTACTTTATAACGTATGGCGTTATGTAGTGTTACGTTATAACGTATGACGTCGTGTAGTATTACGTTATAACGTATGACGTTATGTATTATTACGATATAACGTAATACGTTATGCAGTATTAGGTTATAACGTATGACGTCATGTAGTTTTGCGCTTTAACGTATGACGTTACGCAGTATTACGTTATAACGTATTATGTTATGGAGTATTGCGTTATAACGTATGACGTCATGTGGTATTACTTTACTACGAATAACGTTATATTGTGTTACTTTATAACGTATGGCGTTATGTAGTGTTACGTTATAACGTATAACGTCGTGTAGTATTACGTTATAACGTATTACGTTATGTATTATTACGATATAACGTAATACGTTATATAGTGATACTTTATAACGTATGACCTTATGTTGTGTTACGTTATAACGTATGACGTCATGTAGTATTACGATATAACGTACTACGTTATATAGAATTACGATATAACGCACAACGTTATGTCGTATTACGTTATAACGTATCATGTCATGTAGTTTTTCGTTATAACGTATGACGTTACGCAGTATTACGATATAACGTATGATGTTATGGAGTATTACGTTATAACGTATGACGTTATGTATTATTACGATATAGCGTACTACGCTATATAGAATTACGATACAACGCACAACGTTATGTCGTATTACGTTATAACGTATGAGGTCATGTTGTATTACGTTATCACGAATATCGTAATATTGTGTTACTTTATGACGTATGACGTCAAGTAGTATTACTTTATGACGTATGACGTCATGTAGTATTACGTTATAACATATGACGTCATGTAGTATTACGATATAACGTACAACGTTGCATAGAATTACGATATAACGCACAACGTTATGTTGTATTACGTTATAACGTAACATGTCATGTAGTATTACGCTATACCGTATGACGTTATGGAGTATTACGTTATAACGTATGACGTCATGTGGTATTGCTTTATTACGAATAACATTATATTGTGTTACTTTATAACGTATGACGTCATGTAGTATTACGCTATAACGTATGCCGTCATGTAGTATTACGTTATAGCATATGACGTCATGTGCTATTACGATATAACGTACAACGTTATATAGAATAACGATATAACGCACAACGTTATGTCGTGTTACGTTATAACGTATGACGTTACGCAGTATTACGTTATAACGTATGCTGTTATGGAGTATTACGTTATAACGTATGACGTCATGTGGTATTACTTTACTACGAATAACGTTATATTGTGTTACTTTATAACGTATGGCGTTATGTAGTGTTACGTTATAACGTATGACGTCGTGTAGTATTACGTTATAACGTATGACGTTATGTATTATTACGATATAACGTAATACGTTATGCAGTATTAGGTTATAACGTATGACGTTATGGAGTATTACGTTGTAACGTATGACGTCATGTGGTATTACGATATTACGAATAACGTTATATTGTGTTACTTTATAACGTATGATGTTATGGAGTATTGCGTTATAACGTATGACGTCATGTGGTATTACTTTACTACGAATAACGTTATATTGTGTTACTTTATAACGTATGGCGTTATGTAGTGTTACGTTATAACGTATGACGTCGTGTAGTATTACGTTATAACGTATTACGTTATGTATTATTACGATATAACGTAATACGTTATAAAGTATTAGGTTATAACGTATGACGTTATGGAGCATTACGTTATAACGTATGGCGTTATGTAGTATTACTATAAAACGTATGACGTCATGTGGTATTACGTTATTGCTAATAACGGTATATTGTGCTACTTTATGGCGTATGACGTCATGTAGTATTACGTCATAACGTATGACGGTATGAAATATTACGTTATTCCGTATAACGTTATATAGTCTTACTTTATGAAGTATGACGTTATGTTGTATTACGTTAACGTATGCCGTCATGTAGTATTAGGATATAACTTATTACGTTATGTAGTATTACGTTATTACGAATAGCATTATATACTGATACTATATAACGTATGACCTTATGTTGTGTTACGTTATAACATATGACGTCGTGTAGTATTACGTTATTACGAATATCGTTACATTGTGTTACTTTATAACGTATGACGTCATGTAGTAGTACGTTATAACGTATGGCGATATGTAGTATTACGATATAACGTATGACGTCATGTGGTATTACGTTATTGCGAATGACGTTTTATTGTGTTACTTTATGACGTATGACGTCATGTAGTATTACGTTACAACGTATGACGGTATGTAATATTACGTTATTCCGTACAACGTTATATAGTGTTACTTTATGAAGTATGACGTTATGTTGTATTACGTTATAACGCATGACGTCATGTAGCATTAGGATATAACTTATTACGTTATGTAGTATTACTTTATTACGAATAACGTTATATAGTGATACTTTGTAACGTATGACCTTATGTTGTGTTACGTTATAACGTATGACGTCATGTAGTATTACGATATAACGTACTACGTTATATAGAATTACGATATAACGCACAACGTTATGTCGTATTACGTTATAACGTATCATGTCATGTAGTTTTGCGTTATAACGTATGACGTTACGCAGTATTACGTTATAACGTATGATGTTATGGAGTATTACGTTATAACGTATGACGTTATGTATTATTACGATATAGCGTACAACGTTATATAGAATTACGATATACCGCACAACGTTATGTCGTATTACGATATAACGTATGAGGTCATGTTGTATTACGTTATCACGAATATCGTAATATTGTGTTACTTTATGACGTATGACGTCATGTAGTATTACTTTATGACGTATGACGTCATGTAGTATTACGTTATAACATATGACGTCATGTAGTATTACGATATAACGTACAACGTTGCATAGAATTACGATATAACGCACAACGTTATGTCGTATTAGGTTATAACGTATCATGTCATGTAGTATTACGTTATAACGTATGACGTTATGGAGTATTACGATATAACGTAATACGTTATGCAGTATTGGGTTATAACGTATGACGTCATGTAGTTTTGAGTTATAACGTATGACGTTACGCAGTATTAAGTTATAACGTATGATGTTATGGAGTATTATGTTATAACGTATGACTTCATGTGGTATTGCTTTATTACGAATAACATTATATTGTGTTACTTTATGTAGTATGACTTATGTAGTATGACGTGATGTAGTATTACTTTATAATGTATGACGTTATGTAGCATTACGGTATTGCGAGTAACGTTGTATTGTGTTACTTTATAACGTATGACGTTATGTAGTGTTACGTTATAACGTATGACGTAATGTTGTTTTACGTTATAACGTATCATGTCATGTAGTATTACGTTATAACGTATGACGTTATGTAGTATTACCTTATAACGTATAACGTCATGTAGTATTACGTTATAACGTATGACGTTATGTAGTATTACGTTATAACGTATAACGTCATGTAGTATTACGTTATAACGTATGACGTTATGTGGTATTACGTTATAACTTATAACGTCATGTAGTATTACGTTCTAACGAATAACATCATGTAGTATTACGTTATTACGAATAACGTTATATTGTGTTACTTTATAACGAATGAAGTCATGTAGTAACACTTTATAAGGTATGACGTTATGTAGTATTACGACACAACGTATGACGTTATGCAGTATTAGGTTATAACGTATGACGTCATGTAGTTTTGCGTTATAACGTATGACGTCATGTAGTATTACTTTATGACGTATGACGTCATGCAGTATTAGGTTATAACGTATGACGTTATGTATAATTACGATATAACGAATGACGTTATGCAGTATTACGATATAACATATGACGTCATGTGGTATTACGTTATTGCGAATAACGTTACACTGTGTTACTTTATGACGTATGACGTCATGTAGTATTACGTTATAACGTATGCCGTCATGTAGTATTACGTTATAACATATGACGTCATGTAGTGTTACGATATAACGTATGACGTTATGCAGTATTAGGTTATAACGTATGTCGTCATGTAGTATTGCGTTATAACGTATGACGTTATGCAGTATTGCGTTATAACGTATGACGTCATGTGGTATTACGTTATTGCGAATAACGTTATACTGTGTTACTTTATGACGTATGCCGTCATGTAGTATTACATTATAACGTATGACGTTATGTATTATTACGATATAACGTAATACGTTATGCAGTATTAGGTTATAACGTATTATGTTATGGAGTATTACGTTATAACGTATGACGACATGTGGTATTACTTTACCACGAATATCGTAATAATGTGTTACTTTATGACGTATGCCGTCATGTTTTATTACGTTATAACATATGACGTCATGTAGTATTACGTTATAACGTATGACGTTATGTTCTATTACGATATAACGTATGACGTTATGTATTATTACGTTATAACGTATGAAGTTCTGTAGTATTAGGTTATAACGTATGACGTAATGTTGTTTTACGTTATAACGTATGACGTTATGTAGTATTACGTTATTACGAATAACGTTATATTGTGTTTCCTTTATAACGTATGAGCTTTTGTTGTATTACGTTATAACGTATCATGTCATGTAGTATTACGTTATAACGTATGTCGTTATGGAGTATTACATTATAACGTATGACGTCATGTGGTATTACGTTATTGCTAATAACGGTATATTGTGTTACTTTATGACGTATGACGTCATGTAGTATTACGTCATGACGTGTGACTTTATGAAATATTACGTTATTCCGTATAACGTTATATAGTGTTACTTTATGAAGTATGACGTTATGTTGTATTACGTTATAACGTATGCCGTCATGTAGTATTAGGATATAACTTATTACGTTACGTAATATTACGTTATTACGACTAACATTATAAAGTGATACTTTATAACGTATGACCTTATGTTGTGTTACGTTATAACATATGACGTCATGTAGTAATACGATATAACGTACAACGTTGCATAGAATTACGATATAACGCACAACGTTATGTCGTATTAGGTTATAACGTATCATGTCATGTAGTATTACGTTATAACGTATGACGTTATGGAGTATTACGATATAACGTAATACGTTATGCAGTATTGGGATATAACGTATGACGTCATGTAGTTTTGCGTTATAACGTATGACGTTACGCAGTATTACGTTATAACGTATGATGTTATGGAGTATTACGCTATAACGTATGACGTCATGTGGTATTGCTTTATTACGAATAACATTATATTGTGTTACTTTATGTAGTATGACTTATGTAGTATGACGTGATGTAGTATTACTTTATAATGTATGACGTTATGTAGCATTACGGTATTTCGAGTAACGTTGTATTGTGTTACTTTATAACGTATGACGTTATGTAGTGTTACGTTATAACGTATGACGTCGTGTAGTATTACGTTATAACGTATGACGTCATGTAGTATTACGATATAACGTATGACGTTATGTATTATTACGATATAGCGTACAACGTTATATAGAATTACGATATAACGCAAAACGTTATGTCGTATTACGTTATAACGTATCATGTCATGTAGTATTACGTTATAACGTATGACGTTATGGAGTATTACGATATAACGTAATACGTTATGCAGTATTGGGTTATAACGTATGACGTCATGTAGTTTTGCGTTATAACGTATCACGTTACGACGTATTACGTTATAACGTATGATGTTATGGAGTATTACGTTATAACGTATGACGTCGTGTAGTATTACGTTATAACGTATGACGTTATGTTCTATTACGATATAACGTATGACGTTATGTATTATTACGATATAACGTATGACGTTCTGTAGTATTAGGTTATAACGTATGACGTAATGTTGTTTCACGTTATAACGTATGACGTTATGTAGTATTACGTTATTACGAATAACGTTATATTGTGTTTCCTTTATAACGTATGACATTTTGTTGTATTACGTTATAACGTATAAAGACATGTAGTATTACGTTGTAACATATGACGTCATGTAGTATTACGTTATAACTTATGCCGTCATGTAGTATTACGTTATAACATATGACGTCATGTAGTATTACGATATAACGTACAACGTTATATAGAATGACGATATAACGCACAACGTTATGTCGTATTACGTTATAACGTATCATGTCATGTAGTATTACGTTATAACGTATGTCGTTATGGAGTATTACATTATAACGTATGACGTCATGTGGTATTACGTTATTACGAATATCGTATTAATGTGTTACTTTATGACGTACGACGTCATGTAGTATTACTTCATGACGTATGACGTCATGTAGTATTACGTTATAACATATGACGTCATGTAGTATTACGATATAACGTACAACGTTGCATAGAATTACGATATAACGCACAACGTTGTGTCGTATTACGTTATAACGTATCATGTCATGTAGTATTACGTTATAACGTATGACGTTATGGAGTATTACGTTATAACGTATGACGTCATGTGGTATTACTTTACTACGAAGAACGTTATATTTTGTTACTTTATAACGTATGACGTCGTGTAGTATTACGTTATAACGTATGACGTTATGGAGCACTACGTTATAACGTATGACGCCATGCAGTATTAGGTTATAACGTATGACGTCATGTAATATTACGTTATAACGTATGGCGTTATGTAGTATTACGATATAACGTATGACGTCATGTGGTATTACGTTATTGCTTATAACGGTATATTGTGTTACTTTATGACGTATGACGTCATGTAGTATTACGTCATAACGTGAGACTTTATGAAATATTACGTTATTCCGTATAACGTTATATAGTGTTACTTTATGAAGCATGACGTTATGTTGTATTACGTTATAACGTATGCCGTCATGTAGAATTAGGATATAACTTATTACGTTATGTAGTATTACGTTATTACGACTAACATTATATAGTGATACTTTATAACGTATGACCTTATGTTGTGTTACGTTATAACATATGACGTCATGTAGTATTACGGTATAACGTACAACGTTGCATAGAATTACGATATAACGCACAACGTTATGTCGTATTACGTTATAACGTATCATGTCATGTAGTATTACGTTATAACGTATGACGTTATGGAGTATTACGATATAACGTAATACGTTATGCAGTATTGGGTTATAACGTATGACGTCATGTAGTTTTGCGTTATAACGTATGACGTTACGCAGTATTACGTTATAACGTATGATGTTATGGAGTATTACGTTATAACGTATTATGTTCTGGAGTATTACGTTATAACGTATGACGTCATGTTGTATTACGATATTACGAATAACGTTATATTGTGTTACTTTATGTAGTATGACTTATGTAGTATGACGTGATGTAGTATTACCTTATAATGTATGACGTTATGTAGTGTTGCGTTATAACGTATGACGTCGTGTAGTATTACATTATAACATATGACGTCATGTACTATTACGATATAACGTACAACGTTATATAGAATTACGATATAACGCACAACGTTATGTCGTATTACGTTATAACGTATCATGTCATGTAGTATTACGTTATAACGTATGACGGTATGAAGTATTACGTTATTCCGTATAACGTTATATAGTGTTACTTTATGAAGTATGACGCCATGTAGTATTACGTTATAACATATGACGTCATGTAGTATTAAGATATAACGTATGACGTCATGTGGTATTACGTTATTACGAATAACGTTATATTGTGTTACTTTATGTAGTATGACTTATGTAGTATGACGTGATGTAGTATTACCTTATAATGTATGACGTTATGTAGTGTTACGTTATAACGTATGACGTCGTGCAGTATTACATTATAACATATGACGTCATGTACTATTACGATATAACGTACAACGTTATATAGAATTACGATATAACGCACAACGTTATGTCGTATTACGTTATAACGTATCATGTCATGTAGTATTACGTTATAACGTATGACGTTACGACGTATTACGTTATAACGTATGATGTTATGGAGTATTACGTTATAACGTATTATGTTCTGGAGTATTACGTTATAACGTATGACATCATGTGGTATTACTTTACTACGAATAACGTTATATTGTGTTACTTTATAACGTATGGCGTTATGTAGTGTTACGTTATATCGTATGACGTCGTGTAGTATTACGTTATAACGTATGACGTTATGTATTATTACGATATAAAGTAATACGTTATGCAGTATTAGGTTATAACGTATGACGTCATGTAGTTTTGCGTTATAACGTATGACGTTACGCAGTATTACGTTACAACGTATGATGTTATGGAGTATTACGTTATAACGTATGACGTCATGTGGTATTACTTTACTACGAATAACGTTATATTGCGTTACTTCATAACGTATGGCGTTATGTAGTGTTACGTTATAAAGTATGACGTCGTGTAGTATTACGTTATAACGTATGACGTTATGTATTATTACGATATAACGAAATACGTTATGCAATATTAGGTTATAACGTATGACGTTACGCAGTATTACGTTATAACGTATGATGTTATGGAGTATTACGTTATAACGTATGCCGTCATGTAGTATTACGTTATAACATATGACGTCATGTACTATTACGATATAACGTACAACGTTATATAGAATTACGATATAACGAACAACGTTATGTCGTATTACGTTATAACGTATCATGTCATGTAGTATTACGTTACAACGTATGACGTTACGCAGTATTACGTTATAACGTATGATGTTATGGAGTATTACGTTATAACGTATGACGTCATGTGGCATTACTTTACTACGAATAACGTTATATTGTGTTACTTTATAACGTATGGCGTTATGTAGTGTTACGTTATAACGTATGATGTTATGGAGTATTACGTTATAACGTATGACGTTATGTATTATTACGATATAACGTAATACGTTATGCAGAATTAGGTTATAACGTATGACGTTATGGAGTATTACGTTATAACGTATGACGTCATGTGGTATTACTTTACTACGAATAACGTTATATTGTGTTACTTTATAACGTATGGCGTTATGTAGTGTTACGTTATAACGTATGACGTCGTGTAGTATTACGTTATAACGTATGACGTTATGTATTATTACGATATAACGTAATACGTTATGCAATATTAGGTTATAACGTATGACGTTACGCAGTATTACGTTATAACGTATGATGTTATGGAGTATTACGTTATAACGTATGACGTCATGTGGCATTACTTTACTACGAATAACGTTATATTGTGTTACTTTATAACGTATGGCGTTATGTAGTGTTACGTTATAACGTATGATGTTATGGAGTATTACGTTATAACGTATGACGTTATGTATTATTACGATATAACGTAATACGTTATGCAGAATTAGGTTATAACGTATGACGTTATGGAGTATTACGTTATAACGTATGACGTCATGTGGTACTACTTTACTACGAATAACGTTATATTGTGTTACTTTATAACGTATGGCGTTATGTAGTGTTACGTTATAACGTATGACGTCGTGTAGTATTACGTTATAACGTATGACGTTATGTATTATTACGATATAACGTAATACGTTATGCAATATTAGGTTATAACGTATGACGTTACGCAGTATTTCGTTATAACGTATGATGTTATGGAGTATTACGTTATAACGTATGCCGTCATGTAGTATTACGTTATAACATATGACGTCATGTACTATTACGATATAACGTACAACGTTATATAGAATTACGATATAACGCACAACGTTATATCGTATTACGTTATAACGTATCATGTAATGTAGTATTACGTTACAACGTATGACGTTACGCAGTATTACGTTATAACGTATGATGTTATGGAGTATTACGTTATAACGTATGACGTCATGTGGTATTACTTTACTACGAAAAACGTTATATTGTGTTACTTTATAACGTATGGCGTTATGTAGTGTTACGTTATAACGTATGACGTCGTGTAGTATTAGGTTATAACGTATGACGTTATGTATTATTACGATACAACGTATGACGTTATGTATTATTACGATATAACGTACTACGTTATATAGAATTACGATATAACGCACAACGTTATGTCGTATTACGTTATAACGTATCATGTAATGTAGTATTACGTTATAAAGTATGACGTTATGGAGTATTACGTTATAACGTATGAGGTCATGTGGTATTACGTTATCACGAATATCGTAATATTGTGTTACTTTATGACGTATGACGTCATGTAGTATTACTTTATGACGTATGACGTCATGTAGTACTACGTTATAACATATGACGTCATGTAGTATTACGATATAACGTACAACGTTGCATAGAATTACGATATAACGCACAACGTTATGTCGTATTAGGTTATAACGTATCATGTCATGTAGTATTACGTTATAACTTATGACGTTATGGAGTATTACGATATAACGTAATACGTTATGCAGTATTGGGTTATAACGTATGACGTCATGTAGTTTTGAGTTATAACGTATGACGTTACGCAGTATTACGTTATAACGTATGATGTTATGGAGTATTACGTTATAACGTATGACGTCATGTGGTATTGCTTTATTACGAATAACATTATATTGTGTTACTTTATGTAGTATGACTTATGTAGTATGACGTGATGTAGTATTACTTTATGATGTATGACGTTATGTAGCATTACGGTATTACGAGTAACGTTGTATTGTGTTACTTTATAACGTATGACGTTATGTAGTGTTACGTTATAACGTATGACGTTATGTATTATTACGATATAACGTATGACGTTATGTATTATTACGATATAACGTTGTACGTTATATAGAATTACGATATAACGCACAACGTTATGTCGTATTACGTTATAACGTATCATGTAATGTAGTATTACGTTATAAAGTATGACGTTATGGAGTATTACGTTATAACGTATGAGGTCATGTGGTATTACGTTATCACGAATATCGTAATATTGTGTTACTTTATGACGTATGACGTCATGTAGTATTACTTTATGACGTATGACGTCATGTAGTACTACGTTATAACATATGACGTCATGTAGTATTACGATATAACGTACAACGTTGCATAGAATTACGATATAACGCACAACGTTATGTCGTATTAGGTTATAACGTATCATGTCATGTAGTATTACGTTATTACGAATAACGTTATATTGTGTTACTTTATATCGTATGACGTCATGTAGTAGTACGTTATAACGTATGGCGATATGTAGTATTACGATATAACGTATGACGTCATGTGGTATTACGTTATTGCGAATAACGTTTTATTGTGTTACTTTATGACGTATGACGTCATGTAGTATTACTTCATGACGTATGACGTCATGTAGTATTACGTTATAACATATGACGTCATGTAGTATTACGATATAACGTACAACGTTGCATAGAATTACGATATAACGCACAACGTTATGTCGTATTACGTTATAACGTATCATGTCATGTAGTATTACGTTATAACGTATGACGTTATGGAGTATTACGTTATAACGTATGACGTCATGTGGTATTACTTTACTACGAAGAACGTTATATTTTGTTACTTTATAACGTATGGCGTTATGTAGTGTTACGTTATAACGTATGACGTCGTGTAGTATTACGTTATAACGTATGACGTTATGGAGCACTACGTTATAACGTATGACGTCATGTGGTATTACGTTATTACGAATATCGTAATATTGTGTTACGTTATAACGTATGACGTCGTGTAGTATTACGTTATAACGTATGACGTTATGGAGCACTACGTTATAACGTATGACGCCATGCAGTATTAGGTTATAACGTATGACGTCATGTAATATTACGTTATAACGTATGGCGTTATGTAGTATTACGATATAACGTATGACGTCATGTGGTATTACGTTATTGCTTATAACGGTATATTGTGTTACTTTATGACGTATGACGTCATGTAGTATTACGTCATAACGTGAGACTTTATGAAATATTACGTTATTCCGTCTAACGTTATATAGTGTTACTTTATGAAGCATGACGTTATGTTGTATTACGTTATAACGTATGCCGTCATGTAGAATTAGGATATAACTTATTACGTTATGTAGTATTACGTTATTACGACTAACATTATATAGTGATACTTTATAACGTATGACCTTATGTTGTGTTACGTTATAACATATGACGTCATGTAGTATTACGGTATAACGTACAACGTTGCATAGAATTACGATATAACGCACAACGTTATGTCGTATTACGTTATAACGTATCATGTCATGTAGTATTACGTTATAACGTATGACGTTATGGAGTATTACGATATAACGTAATACGTTATGCAGTATTGGGTTATAACGTATGACGTCATGTAGTTTTGCGTTATAACGTATGACGTTACGCAGTATTACGTTATAACGTATGATGTTATGGAGTATTACGTTATAACGTATTATGTTCTGGAGTATTACGTTATAACGTATGACGTCATGTTGTATTACGATATTACGAATAACGTTATATTGTGTTACTTTATGTAGTATGACTTATGTAGTATGACGTGATGTAGTATTACCTTATAATGTATGACGTTATGTAGTGTTGCGTTATAACGTATGACGTCGTGTAGTATTACATTATAACATATGACGTCATGTACTATTACGATATAACGTACAACGTTATATAGAATTACGATATAACGCACAACGTTATGTCGTATTACGTTATAACGTATCATGTCATGTAGTATTACGTTATAACGTATGACGGTATGAAGTATTACGTTATTCCGTATAACGTTATATAGTGTTACTTTATGAAGTATGACGCCATGTAGTATTACGTTATAACATATGACGTCATGTAGTATTAAGATATAACGTATGACGTCATGTGGTATTACGTTATTACGAATAACGTTATATTGTGTTACTTTATGTAGTATGACTTATGTAGTATGACGTGATGTAGTATTACCTTATAATGTATGACGTTATGGAGCACTACGTTATAACGTATGACGCCATGCAGTATTAGGTTATAACGTATGACGTCATGTAATATTACGTTATAACGTATGGCGTTATGTAGTATTACGATATAACGTATGATGTCATGTGGTATTACGTTATTGCGAATAACGTTTTATTGTGTTACTTTATGACGTATGACGTCATGTAGTATTACGTTACAACGTATGACGGTATGTAATATTACGTTATTCCGTACAACGTTACATAGTGTTACTTTATGAAGTATGACGTTATGTTGTATTACGTTATAACGCATGACGTCATGTAGCATTAGGATATAACTTATTACGTTATGTAGTATTACTTTATTACGAATAACGTTATATAGTGATACTTTATAACGTATGACCTTATGTTGTGTTACGTTATAACGTATGACGTCATGTAGTATTACGATATAACGTACTACGTTATATAGAATTACGATATAACGCACAACGTTATGTCGTATTACGTTATAACGTATCATGTCATGTAGTTTTGCGTTATAACGTATGACGTTACGCAGTATTACGTTATAACGTATGATGTTATGGAGTATTACGTTATAACGTATGAGGTCATGTTGTATTACGTTATCACGAATATTGTAATATTGTGTTACTTTATGACGTATGACGTCATGTAGTATTACTTTATGACGTATGACGTCATGTAGTATTACGTTATAACATATGACGTCATGTAGTATTACGATATAACGTACAACGTTGCATAGAATTACGATATAACGCACAACGTTATGTCGTATTAGGTTATAACGTATCATGTCATGTAGTATTACGTTATAACTTATGACGTTATGGAGTATTACGATATAACGTAATACGTTATGCAGTATTGGGTTATAACGTATGACGTCATGTAGTTTTGAGTTATAACGTATGACGTTACGCAGTATTACGTTATAACGTATGATGTTATGGAGTATTACGTTATAACGTATGACGTCATGTGGTATTGCTTTATTACGAATAACATTATATTGTGTTACTTTATGTAGTATGACTTATGTAGTATGACGTGATGTAGTATTACTTTATAATGTATGACGTTATGTAGCATTACGGTATTACGAGTAACGTTGTATTGTGTTACTTTATAACGTATGACGTTATGTAGTGTTACGTTATAACGTATGACGTTATGTATTATTACGATATAACGTATGACGTTATGTATTATTACGATATAACGTACTACGTTATATAGAATTACGATATAACGCACAACGTTATGTCGTATTACGTTATAACGTATCATGTAATGTAGTATTACGTTATAAAGTATGACGTTATGGAGTATTACGTTATAACGTATGAGGTCATGTGGTATTACGTTATCACGAATATCGTAATATTGTGTTACTTTATGACGTATGACGTCATGTAGTATTACTTTATGACGTATGACGTCATGTAGTACTACGTTATAACATATGACGTCATGTAGTATTACGATATAACGTACAACGTTGCATAGAATTACGATATAACGCACAACGTTATGTCGTATTAGGTTATAACGTATCATGTCATGTAGTATTACGTTATTACGAATAACGTTATATTGTGTTACTTTATATCGTATGACGTCATGTAGTATTACGTTATAACGTATGGCGTTATGTAGTATTACGATATAACGTATGACGTCATGTGGTATTACGTTATTACGAATAACGTTATATTGTGTTACTTTATATCGTATGATGTCATCTAGTATTACGTTATAACGTATGACGGTATGCAGTATTAGGCTATAACGTATGACGTTATGCATTTTTACGATATAACGTATGACGCTATGCAGTATTAGGTTATAACGTATGACGTCATGTAGCATTACTTTATAACGTATGACGTCATGTAGCATTACGTTATAACGTATGGCGTTATGTAGTATTACTATATAACGTATGACGTCATGTGGTATTACGTTATTGCTAATAACGGTATATTGTGCTACTTTATGACGTATGACGTCATGTAGTATTACGTCATAACGTGTGACGGTATGAAATATTACGCTATTCCGTATAACGTTATATAGTCTTACTTAATGAAGTATGACGTTATGTTGTATTACGTTATAACGTATGCCGTCATGTAGTATTAGGATATAACTTATTACGTTATGTAGTATTACGTTATTACGAATAACATTATATAGTGATACTTTATAACGTATGACCTTATGTTGTGTTGCGTTATAACATATGACGTCATGTAGTATTACGTTATTACGAATATCGTTACATTGTGATACTTTATAACGTATGACGTCATGTAGTAGTACGTTATAACGTATGGCGATATGTAGTATTACGATATAACGTATGACGTCATGTGGTATTACGTTATTGCGAATAACGTTTTATTGTGTTACTTTATGACGTACGACGTCATGTAGTATTACGTTACAACGTATGACGGTATGTAATATAACGTTATTCCGTACAACGTTATATAGTGTTACTTTATGAAGTATGACGTTATGTTGTATTACGTTATAACGTATGACGTCATGTAGCATTAGGATATAACTTATTACGTTATGTAGTATTACGTTATTACGAATAACGTTATATAGTGATACTTTATAACGTATGACCTTATGTTGTGTTACGTTATAACGTATGACGTCATGTAGTATTACGATATAACGTACTACGTTATATAGAATTACGATATAACGCACAACGTTATGTCGTATTACCTTATAACGTATCATGTCATGTAGTTTTGCGTTATAACGTATGACGTTACGCAGTATTACGTTATAACGTATGATGTTATGGAGTATTACGTTATAACGTATGACGTTATGTATTATTACGATATAGCGTACAACGTTATATAGAATTACGATATACCGCACAACGTTATGTCGTATTACGTTATAACGTATGAGGTCATGTTGTATTACGTTATCACGAATATCGTAATATTGTGTTACTTTATGACGTATGACGTCATGTAGTATTACTTTATGACGTATGACGTCATGTAGTATTACGTTATAACATATGACGTCATGTAGTATTACGTTATAACGTATGACGTTATGGAGTATTACGATATAACGTAATACGTTATGCAGTATTGGGTTATAACGTATGACGTCATGTAGTTTTGAGTTATAACGTATGACGTTACGCAGTATTACGTTATAACGTATGATGTTATGGAGTATTATGTTATAACGTATGACTTCATGTGGTATTGCTTTATTACGAATAACATTATATTGTGTTACTTTATGTAGTATGACTTATGTAGTATGACGTGATGTAGTATTACTTTATAATGTATGACGTTATGTAGCATTACGGTATTGCGAGTAACGTTGTATTGTGTTACTTTATAACGTATGACGTTATGTAGTGTTACGTTATAAGGTATGACGTTATGTATTATTACGATATAACGTATGACGTTATGTATTATTACGATATAACGTACAACGTTATAGAGAATTACGATATAACGCACAACGTTATGTCGTATTACGTTATAACGTATCATGTAATGTAGTATTACGTTATAAAGTATGACGTTATGGAGTATTACGTTATAACGTATGAGGTCATGTTGTATTACGTTATCACGAATATCGTAATATTGTGTTACTTTATGACGTATGACGTCATGTAGTATTACGTCATAACGTATGACGGTGTGATATATTACGTTATTCGGTATAACGTTATATAGTGTTACCTTATGAAGTATGACGTTATGTTGTATTACGTTATAACGTATGACGTCATGTAGCATTACGTTATAACGTATGATGTTATGGAGTATTACGTTATAACGTATGACGTCATGTGGTATTACTTTACTGCGAATAACGTTATATTGTGTTACTTTATGACGTATGACGTCATGTAGTATTACGTCATAACGTATGACGGTATGAAATATTACGCTATTCCGTATAACGTTATATAGTCTTACTTAATGAAGTATGACGTTATGTTGTATTACGTTATAACGTATGCCGTCATGTAGTATTAGGATATAACTTATTACGTTATGTAGTATTACGTTATTACGAATAACGTTATATAGTGATACTTTATAACGTATTACCTTATGTTGTGTTACGTTATAACGTATGACGTCATGTAGTATTACGATATAACGTACTACGTTATATAGAATTACGATATAACGCACAACGTTATGTCGTATTACGTTATAACGTATCATGTCATGTAGTTTTGCGTTATAACGTATGACGTTACGCAGTATTACGTTATAACGTATGACGTCATGTAGTATTACGTTATAACGTATGACGTTATGTATTATTACGATATAGCGTACTACGTTATATAGAATTGCGATATAACGCACAACGTTATGTCGTATTACGTTATAACGTATGAGGTCATGTTGTATTACGTTATCACGAATATCGTAATATTGTGTTACTTTATGACGTATGACGTCATGTAGTATTACTTTATGACGTATGACGTCATGTAGTATTACGTTATAACATATCACGTCATGTAGTATTACGATATAACGTACAACGTTGCATAGAATTACGATATAACGCACAACGTTATGTCGTATTAGGTTATAACGTATCATGTCATGTAGTATTACGTTATAACGTATGACGTTATGGAGTATTACGATATAACGTAATACGTTATGCAGTATTGGGTTATAACGTATGACGTCATGTAGTTTTGAGTTATAACGTATGACGTTACGCAGTATTACGTTATAACGTATGATGTTATGGAGTATTATGTTATAACGTATGACTTCATGTGGTATTGCTTTATTACGAATAACATTATATTGTGTTACTTTATGTAGTATGACTTATGTAGTATGACGTGATGTAGTATTACTTTATAATGTATGACGTTATGTAGCATTACGGTATTGCGAGTAACGTTGTATTGTGTTACTTTATAACGTATGACGTTATGTAGTGTTACGTTATAACGTATGACGTTATGTATTATTACGATATAACGTATGACGTTATGTATTATTACGATATAACGTACAACGTTATATAGAATTACGATATAACGCACAACGTTATGTCGTATTACGTTATAACGTATCATGTAATGTAGTATTACGTTATAAAGTATGACGTTATGGAGTATTACGTTATAACGTATGAGGTCATGTGGTATTACGTTATCACGAATATCGTAATATTGTGTTACTTTATGACGTATGACGTCATGTAGTATTACGTCATAACGTATGACGGCGTGATATATTACGTTATTCGGTATAACGTTATATAGTGTTACCTTATGAAGTATGACGTTATGTTGTATTACGTTATAACGTATGACGTCATGTAGCATTACGTTATAACGTATGATGTTATGGAGTATTACGTTATAACGTATGACGTCATGTGGTATTACTTTACTGCGAATAACGTTATATTGTGTTACTTTATGACGTATGACGTCATGTAGTATTACGTCATAACGTATGACGGTATGAAATATTACGCTATTCCGTATAACGTTATATAGTCTTACTTAATGAAGTATGACGTTATGTTGTATTACGTTATAACGTATGACGTCATGTAGCATTACGTTATAACGTATGATGTTATGGAGTATTACGTTATAACGTATGACGTCATGTGGTATTACTTTACTGCGAATAACGTTATATAGTGATACTTTATAACGTATGACCTTATGTTGTGTTACGTTATAACGTATGACGTCATGTAGTATTACGATATAACGTACTACGTTATATAGAATTACGATATAACGCACAACGTTATGTCGTATTACGTTATAACGTATCATGTCATGTAGTTTTGCGTTATAACGTATGACGTTACGCAGTATTACGTTATAACGTATGACGTCATGTAGTATTACGTTATAACGTATGACGTTATGTATTATTACGATATAGCGTACTACGTTATATAGAATTGCGATATAACGCACAACGTTATGTCGTATTACGTTATAACGTATCATGTCATGTAGTTTTGCGTTATAACGTATGACGTTACGCAGTTTTACGTTATAACGTATGATGTTATGGAGTATTACGTTATAACGTATGACGTTATGTATTATTACGATATAGCGTACAACGTTATATAGAATAACGATATAACGCACAACGTTATGTCGTGTTACGTTATAACGTATGACGTTACGCAGTATTACGTTATAACGTATGATGTTATGGAGTATTACGTTATAACGTATGACGTCATGTGGTATTACTTTACTGCGAATAACGTTATATTGTGTTACTTTATAACGTATGGCGTTATGTAGTGTTACGTTATAACGTATGACGTCGTGTAGTATTACGTTATAACGTATGACGTTATGTATTATTACGATATAACGTAATACGTTATGATGTATTAGGTTATAACGTATGACGTCATGTAGTTTTGCGTTTTAACGTATGACGTTACGCAGTATTACGTTATAACGTATTATGTTATGGAGTATTGCGTTATAACGTATGACGTCATGTGGTATTACTTTACTACGAATAACGTTATATTGTGTTACTTTATAACGTATGGCGTTATGTAGTGTTACGTTATAACGTATGACGTCGTGTAGTATTACGTTATAACGTATTACGTTATGTATTATTACGATATAACGTAATACGTTATATAGTGATACTTTATAACGTATGACCTTATGTTGTGTTACGTTATAACGTATGACGTCATGTAGTATTACGATATAACGTACTACGTTATATAGAATTACGATATAACGCACAACGTTATGTCGTATTACGTTATAACGTATCATGTCATGTAGTTTTTCGTTATAACGTATGACGTTACGCAGTATTACGATATAACGTATGATGTTATGGAGTATTACGTTATAACGTATGACGTTATGTATTATTACGATATAGCGTACTACGCTATATAGAATTACGATATAACGCACAACGTTATGTCGTATTACGTTATAACGTATGAGGTCATGTTGTATTACGTTATCACGAATATCGTAATATTGTGTTACTTTATGACGTATGACGTCAAGTAGTATTACTTTATGACGTATGACGTCATGTAGTATTACGTTATAACATATGACGTCATGTAGTATTACGATATAACGTACAACGTTGCATAGAATTACGATATAACGCACAACGTTATGTCGTATTACGTTATAACGTAACATGTCATGTAGTATTACGCTATAACGTATGACGTTATGGAGTATTACGTTATAACGTATGACGTCATGTGGTATTGCTTTATTACGAATAACATTATATTGTGTTACTTTATAACGTATGACGTCATGTAGTATTACGCTATAACGTATGCCGTCATGTAGTATTACGTTATAGCATATGACGTCATGTGCTATTACGATATAACGTACAACGTTATATAGAATAACGATATAACGCACAACGTTATGTCGTGTTACGTTATAACGTATGACGTTACGCAGTATTACGTTATAACGTATGCTGTTATGGAGTATTACGTTATAACGTATGACGTCATGTGGTATTACTTTACTACGAATAACGTTATATTGTGTTACTTTATAACGTATGGCGTTATGTAGTGTTACGTTATAACGTATGACGTCGTGTAGTATTACGTTATAACGTATGACGTTATGTATTATTACGATATAACGTAATACGTTATGCAGTATTAGGTTATAACGTATGACGTTATGGAGTATTACGTTATAACGTATGACGTCATGTGGTATTACGATATTACGAATAACGTTATATTGTGTTACTTTATAACGTATGATGTTATGGAGTATTGCGTTATAACGTATGACGTCATGTGGTATTACTTTACTACGAATAACGTTATATTGTGTTACTTTATAACGTATGGCGTTATGTAGTGTTACGTTATAACGTATGACGTCGTGTAGTATTACGTTATAACGTATTACGTTATGTATTATTACGATATAACGTAATACGTTATAAAGTATTAGGTTATAACGTATGACGTTATGGAGCATTACGTTATAACGTATGGCGTTATGTAGTATTACTATAAAACGTATGACGTCATGTGGTATTACGTTATTGCTAATAACGGTATATTGTGCTACTTTATGGCGTATGACGTCATGTAGTATTACGTCATAACGTATGACGGTATGAAATATTACGTTATTCCGTATAACGTTATATAGTCTTACTTTATGAAGTATGACGTTATGTTGTATTACGTTAACGTATGCCGTCATGTAGTATTAGGATATAACTTATTACGTTATGTAGTATTACGTTATTACGAATAACATTATATACTGATACTATATAACGTATGACCTTATGTTGTGTTACGTTATAACATATGACGTCGTGTAGTATTACGTTATTACGAATATCGTTACATTGTGTTACTTTATAACGTATGACGTCATGTAGTAGTACGTTATAACGTATGGCGATATGTAGTATTACGATATAACGTATGACGTCATGTGGTATTACGTTATTGCGAATGACGTTTTATTGTGTTACTTTATGACGTATGACGTCATGTAGTATTACGTTACAACGTATGACGGTATGTAATATTACGTTATTCCGTACAACGTTATATAGTGTTACTTTATGAAGTATGACGTTATGTTGTATTACGTTATAACGCATGACGTCATGTAGCATTTGGATATAACTTATTACGTTATGTAGTATTACTTTATTACGAATAACGTTATATAGTGATACTTTATAACGTATGACCTTATGTTGTGTTACGTTATAACGTATGACGTCATGTAGTATTACGATATAACGTACTACGTTATATAGAATTACGATATAACGCACAACGTTATGTCGTATTACGTTATAACGTATCATGTCATGTAGTATTACGTTATAACGTATGACGGTATGAAGTATTACGTTATTCCGTATAACGTTATATAGTGTTACTTTATGAAGTATGACGCCATGTAGTATTACGTTATAACATATGACGTCATGTAGTATTAAGATATAACGTATGACGTCATGTGGTATTACGTTATTACGAATAACGTTATATTGTGTTACTTTATGTAGTATGACTTATGTAGTATGACGTGATGTCGTATTACCTTATAATGTATGACGTTATGTAGTGTTACGTTATAACGTATGACGTCGTGTAGTATTACATTATAACATATGACGTCATGCACTATTACGATATAACGTACAACGTTATATAGAATTACGATATAACGCACAACGTTATGTCGTATTACGTTATAACGTATCATGTCATGTAGTATTACGTTATAACGTATGACGTTACGACGTATTACGTTATAACGTATGATGTTATGGAGTATTACGTTATAACGTATGATGTTATGGAGTATTACGTTATAACGTATGACATCATGTGGTATTACTTTACTACGAATAACGTTATATTGTGTTACTTTATAACGTATGGCGTTATGTAGTGTTACGTTATATCGTATGACGTCGTGTAGTATTACGTTATAACGTATGACGTCATGTAGTTTTGCGTTATAACGGATGACGTTACGCAGTATTACGTTATAACGTATGATGTTATGGAGTATTACGTTAAAACGTATGACGTCATGTTGTATTACTTTACTACGAATAACGTTATATTGTGTTACTTTATAACGTATGGCGTTATGTAGTGTTACGTTATAACGTATGATGTTATGGAGTATTACGTTATAACGTATGACGTTATGTATTATTACGATATAACGTAATACGTTATGCAGAATTAGGTTATAACGTATGACGTTATGGAGTATTACGTTATAACGTATGACGTCATGTGGTATTACTTTACTACGAATAACGTTATATTGTGTAACTTTATAACGTATGGCGTTATGTAGTGTTACGTTATAACGTATGATGTCGTGTAGTATTACGTTATAACGTATGACGTTATGTATTATTACGATATAACGTAATACGTTATGCAATATTAGGTTATAACGTATGACGTTACGCAGTATTACGTTATAACGTATGATCTTATGGAGTATTACGTTATAACGTATGCCGTCATGTAGTATTACGTTATAACATATGACGTCATGTACTATTACGATATAACGTACAACGTTATATAGAATTACGATATAACGCACAACGTTATATCGTATTACGTTATAACGTATCATGTAATGTAGTATTACGTTACAACGTATGACGTTACGCAGTATTACGTTATAACGTATGATGTTATGGAGTATTACGTTATAACGTATGACGTCATGTGGTATTACTTTACTACGAATAACGTTATATTGTGTTACTTTATAACGTATGGCGTTATGTAGTGTTACGTTATAACGCATGACGTCGTGTAGTATTAGGTTATAACGTATGACGTTATGTATTATTACGATACAACGTAATACGTTATGCAGTATTAGGTTATAACGTATGACGTTACGCAGTATTACGTTATAACGTATGATGTTATGGAGTATTACGTTATAACGTATGACGTCATGTGGTATTACTTTACTACGAATAACGTTATATTGTGTTACTTTATAACGTATGGCGTTATGTAGTGTTACGTTATAACGTATGACGTCGTGTAGTATTAGGTTATAACGTATGACGTTATGTATTATTACGATACAACGTAATACGTTATGCAGTATTAGGTTATAACGTATGACGTCATGTAGTTTTGCGTTATAACGTATGACGTTACGCAGTATTACGTTATAACGTATGATGTTATGGAGTATTAAGTTATAACGTATGACGTCATGTGGTATTACTTTACTACGAATAACGTTATATTGTGTTACTTTATGACGTATGACGTCATGTAGTATTACTTTATGACGTATGACGTCATGTAGTATTACTTTATGACGTATGACGTCATGTAGTATTATTTTATGACGTATGACGTCATGTAGTATTAGGCTATAACGTATGACGTTATGTATTATTACGATATAACGTATGACGCCATGTAGTATTACGTTATAACATATGACGTCATGTAGTATTACGATATAACGTATGACGTCATGTGGTATTACGTTATTACGAATAACGTTATATTGTGTTACTTTATGTAGTATGACTTATGTAGTATGACGTGATGTAGTATTACCTTATAATGTATGACGTTATGTAGTGTTACGATATAACGTATGACGTCGTGTAGTATTACGTTATAACGTATGACGTTATGTATTATTACGATATAACGTAATACGTTATGCAGAATTAGGTTATAACGTATGACGTTATGGAGTATTACGTTATAACGTATGACGTCATGTGGTATTACTTTACTACGAATAACGTAATATTGTGATACTTTATAACGTACGGCGTTATGTAGTGTTACGTTATAAAGTATGACGTCGTGTAGTATTACGTTATAACGTATGACGTTATGTATTATTACGATATAACGTAATACGCTATGCAATATTAGGTTATAACGTATGACGTTACGCAGTATTACGTTATAACGTATGATGTTATGGAGTATTACGTTATAACGTATGCCGTCATGTAGTATTACGTTATAACATATGACGTCATGTTGTATTACTTTACTACGAATAACGTTATATTGTGTTACTTTATAACGTATGGCGTTATGTAGTGTTACGATATAACGTATGATGTTATGTATTATTACGATATAACGTAATACGTTATGCAATATTAGGTTATAACGTATGACGTTACGCAGTATTACGTTATAACGTATGATGCTATGGAGTATTACGTTATAACGTATGCCGTCATGTAGTATTACGTTATAACATATGACGTCATGTACTATTACGATATAACGTACAACGTTATATAGAATTACGATATAACGCTCAACGTTATGTCGTATTACGTTATAACGTATCATGTCATGTAGTATTACGTTACAACGTATGACGTTACGCAGTATTACGTTATAACGTATGATGTTATGGAGTATTACGTTATAACGTATGACGTCATGTGGTATTACTTTACTACGAATAACGTTATATTGTGTTACTTTATAACGTATGGCGTTATGTAGTGTTACGTTATAACGTATGACGTCGTGTAGTATTAGGTTATAACGTATGACGGTATGTATTATTACGATACAACGTAATACGTTATGCAGTATTAGGTTATAACGTATGACGTCATGTGGTTTTGCGTTATAACGGATGACGTTACGCAGTATTACGTTATAACGTATGATGTTATGGAGTATTACGTTATAACGTATGACGTCATGTTGTATTACTTTACTACGAATAACGTTATATTGTGTTACTTTATAACGTATGGCGTTATGTAGTGTTACGTTATAACGTATGATGTTATGGAGTATTACGTTATAACGTATGACGTTATGTATTATTACGATATAACGTAATACGTTATGCAGTATTAGGTTATAACGTATGACGTTACGCAGTATTACGTTATAACGTATGACGTTATGTTCTATAACGATATAACGTATGACGTTATGTATTATTACGATATAACGTATGTCGTTATGGAGTATTACATTATAACGTATGACGTCATGTGGTATTACGTTATTACGAATATCGTAATAATGTGTTACTTTATCACGTATGACGTCATGTAGTATTACGTTATTACGAATATCGTAATAATGTGTTACTTTATCACGTATGACGTCATGTAGTATTACTTCATGACGTATGACGTCATGTAGTATTACGCTATAACATATGACGTCATGTAGTATTACGATATAACGTACAACGTTGCATAGAATTACGATATAACGCACAACGTTATGTCGTATTACGTTATAACGTATCATGTCATGTAGTATTACGTTATAACGTATGACGTTATGGAGTATTACGTTATAACGTATGTCGTCATGTGGTATTACTTTACTACGAAGAACGTTATATTTTGTTACTTCATAACTTATGGCGTTATGTAGTGTTACGTTATAACGTATGACGTCGTGTAGTATTACGTTATAACGTATGACGTTATGGAGTATTACGTTATAACGTATGACCTCATGTGGTATTACGTTATTACGAATATCGTTACATTGTGTTACGTTATAACGTAATTAGTCGTGTAGTATTACGTTATAACGTATGACGTTATGTATTATTACGATATAACGTAATACGTTATGCAGTATTGGGTTATAACGTATGACGTCATGTAGTTTTGCGTTATAACGTATGACGTTACGCAGTATTACGTTATAACGTATGATGTTATGGAGTATTACGTTATAACGTATGATGTCATGTGGTATTACGTTATTACGAATAACGTTATATTGTGTTACTTTCTGTAGTATGACTTATGTAGTATGACGTGATGTAGCATTACTTTGTAATGTATGACGTTATGTAGCATTACGGTATTACGAATAACGTTGTATTGTGTTACTTTATAACGTATGACGTTATGTAGTGTTACGTTATAACGTATGACGTCGTGTAGAATTACGTTATAACGTATGACGTCATGTTGTATTACGATATTACGAATAACGTTATATTGTGTTACTTTATGTAGTATGACTTATGTAGTATGACGTGATGTAGTATTACCTTATAATGTATGACGTTATGTAGTGTTACGTTATAACGTATGACGTCGTGTAGTATTACATTATAACATATGACGTCATGTACTATTACGATATAACGTACAACGTTATATAGAATTACGATATAACGCACAACGTTATGTCGTATTACGTTATAACGTATCATGTCATGTAGTATTACGTTATAACGTATGACGGTATGAAGTATTACGTTATTCCGTATAACGTTATATAGTGTTACTTTATGAAGTATGACGCCATGTAGTATTACGTTATAACATATGACGTCATGTAGTATTAAGATACAACGTATGACGTCATGTGGTATTACGTTATTACGAATAACGTTATATTGTGTTACTTTATGTAGTATGACTTATGTAGTATGACGTGATGTAGTATTACCTTATAATGTATGACGTTATGTAGTGTTACGTTATAACGTATGACGTCGTGTAGTATTACATTATAACATATGACGTCATGTACTATTACGATATAACGTACAACGTTATATAGAATTACGATATAACGCACAACGTTATGTCGTATTACGTTATAACGTATCATGTCATGTAGTATTACGTTATAACGTATGACGTTACGACGTATTACGTTATAACGTATGATGTTATGGAGTATTACGTTATAACGTATGATGTTATGGAGTATTACGTTATAACGAATGACATCATGTGGTATTACTTTACTACGAATAACGTTATATTGTGTTACTTTATAACGTATGGCGTTATGTAGTGTTACGTTATATCGTAAGACGTCGTGTAGTATTACGCTATAACGTATGACGTTATGTATTATTACGATATAAAGTAATACGTTATGCAGTATTAGGTTATAACGTATGACGTCATGTAGTTTTGCGTTATAACGTATGACGTTACGCAGTATTACGTTATAACGTATGATGTTATGGAGTATTACGTTATAACGTATGACGTCATGTGGTATTACTTTACTACGAATAACGTTATATTGCGTTACTTTATAACGTATGGCGTTATGTAGTGTTACGTTATTACGTATGACGTCGTGTAGTATTACGTTATAACGTATGACGTTATGTATTATTACGATATAACGTAATACGTTATGCAGAATTAGGTTATAACGTATGACGTTATGGAGTATTACGTTATAACGTATGACGTCATGTGGTATTACTTTACTACGAATAACGTAATATTGTGTTACTTTATAACGTATGGCGTTATGTAGTGTTACGTTATAACGTATGACGTCGTGTAGTATTACGTTACAACGTATGACGTTATGTATTATTACGATATAACGTAATACGTTATGCAGTATTAGGTTATAACGTATGACGTCATGTAGTTTTGCGTTATAACGTATGACGTTACGCAGTATTACGTTATAACGTATGATGTTATGGAGTATTACGTTATAACGTATGACGTCATGTGGTATTACTTTACTACGAATAACGTTATATTGCGTTACTTTATAACGTATGGCGTTATGTAGTGTTACGTTATTACGTATGACGTCGTGTAGTATTACGTTATAACGTATGACGTTATGTATTATTACGATATAACGTAATACGTTATGCAGAATTAGGTTATAACGTATGACGTTATGGAGTATTACGTTATAACGTATGACGTCATGTGGTATTACTTTACTACGAATAACGTAATATTGTGTTACTTTATAACGTATGGCGTTATGTAGTGTTACATTATAACGTATGACGTCGTGTAGTATTACGTTACAACGTATGACGTTATGTATTATTACGATATAACGTAATACGTTATGCAGAATTAGGTTATAACGTATGACGTTATGGAGTATTACGTTATAACGTATGACGTCATGTGGTATTACTTTACTGCGAATAACGTAATATTGTGTTACTTTATAACGTATGGCGTTATGTAGTGTTACGTTATAACGTATGCCGTCATGTAGTATTACGTTATAACGTATGACGTTATGGAGTATTACGTTATAACGTATGACGTCATGTGGTATTACGTTATTACGAATATCGTTACATTGTGTTACGTTATAACGTATTTAGTAGTGTAGTTTTACGTTATAACGTATGCCGTCATGTAGTATTACGTTATAACATATGGCGTCATGTAGTATTACGTTATAACGTATGACGTTATGTTCTATTACGATATAACGTATGACGTTATGTATTATTACGATATAACGTATGTCGTTATGGAGTATTACATTATAACGTATGACGTCATGTGGTATTACGTTATTACGAATATCGTAATAATGTGTTACTTTATCACGTATGACGTCATGTAGTATTACTTCATGACGTATGACGTCATGTGGTATTACTTTACTACGAATAACGTTATATTGTGTTACTTTATAACGTATGGCGTTATGTAGTGTTACGTTATAACGTATGACGTCGTGTAGTATTACGTTACAACGTATGACGTTATGTATTATTACGATATAACGTAATAAGTTATGCAGTATTAGGTTATAACGTATGACGTTACGCAGTATTATGTTATAACGTATGATGTTATGGAGTATTACGTTATAACGTATGCCGTCATGTAGTATTACGTTATAACGTATGACGTTATGGAGTATTACGTTATAACGTATGACGTCATGTGGTATTACGTTATTACGAATATCGTTACATTGTGTTACGTTATAACGTATTTAGTAGTGTAGTTATACGTTATAACGTATGCCGTCATGTAGTATTACGTTATAACATATGACGTCATGTAGTATTACGATATAACGTACAACGTTGTATAGAATTACGATATAACGCACAACGTTATGTCGTATTACGTTATAACGTATAATGTCATGTAGTATTACGTTATAACGTATGACGTTATGGAGTATTACGTTATAACGTATGTCGTCATGTGGTATTACTTTACTACGAAGAACGTTATATTTTGTTACTTCATAACTTATGGCGTTATGTAGTGTTACGTTATTCCGTATAACGTTATATAGTGTTACTTTATGAAGTATGACGTTATGTTGTATTACGTTATAACGTATGACGTCATGTAGCATTAGGATATAACTTATTACGTTATGTAGTATTACGTTATTACGAATAACGTTATATTGTGTTACTTTATGTAGTATGACTTATGTAGTATGACGTGATATAGTATTACCTTATAATGTATGACGTTATGTAGCATTACGGTATTACGAATAACGTTGTATTGTGTTACTTTATAACGTATGACGTTATTTAGTGTTACGTTATAACGTATGACGTCGTGTAGTATTACGTTATAACGTATGACGTTATGTATTATTACGATATAGCGTACAACGTTATATAGAATTACGATATAACGCACAACATTATGTCGTGTTACGTTATAACGTATGAGGTCATGTGGTATTACGTTATTACGAATATCGTAATATTGTGTTACTTTATGAGTTATGACGTCATGTAGTATTACTTTATGACGTATGACGTCATGTAGTATTACGTTATAACATACGACGTCATGTAGTATTACGATATAACGTACAACGTTACATAGAATTACAATGTAACGCACAACGTTATGTCGTATTTCGTTATAACGTATCATGTCATGTAGTATTACGTTATAACGTATGACGTCATGGAGTATTACGTTCTAACGAATAACATCATGTAGTATTACGTTATTACGAATAACGTTATATTGTGTTACTTTATAACGAATGAAGTCATGTAGTAACACTTTATAAGGTATGACGTTATGTAGTATTACGACACAACGTATAACGTTATGCAGTATTAGGTTATAACGTATGACGTTATGTAGTATTACGTTATAACGTATAACGTCATGTAGTATTACGTTATAACGTATGACGTTATGTGGTATTACGTTATAACTTATAACGTCATGTAGTATTACGTTCTAACGAATAACATCATGTAGTATTACGTTATAACGTATGACGTCGTGTGGTATTACGTTATAACGTATGACGTTATGTTCTATTACGATATAACGTATGACGTTATGTATTATTCCGATATAACGTATGACGTTCTGTAGTATTACGTTATAACGTATGACGTCATGTGGTATTACTTTACTACGAATGTCGTAATAATGTGTTACTTTATGACGTATGCCGTCATGTAGTATTACGCTATAACATATGACGTCATGTAGAATTACGTTATAACGTATGACGTTATGTTCTATTACGATATAACGTATGACGTTATGTATTATTACGATATAACGTATGACGTTCTGTAGTATTAGGTTATAACGTATGACGTAATGTTGTTTCACGTTATAACGTATGACGTTATGTAGTATTACGTTATTACGAATAACGTTATATTGTGTTTCCTTTATAACGTATGACATTTTGTTGTATTACGTTATAACGTATAAAGACATGTAGTATTACGTTGTAACATATGACGTCATGTAGTATTACGTTATAACTTATGCCGTCATGTAGTATTACGTTATAACATATGACGTCATGTAGTATTACGATATAACGTACAACGTTATATAGAATGACGATATAACGCACAACGTTATGTCGTATTACGTTATAACGTATCATGTCATGTAGTATTACGTTATAACGTATGTCGTTATGGAGTATTACATTATAACGTATGACGTCATGTGGTATTACGTTAGTACGAATATCGTATTAATGTGTTACTTTATGACGTACGACGTCATGTAGTATTACTTTATGACGTATGACGTTATGGAGCACTACGTTATAACGTATGACGCCATGCAGTATTAGGTTATAACGTATGACGTCATGTAATATTACGTTATAACGTATGGCGTTATGTAGTATTACGATATAACGTATGACATCATGTGGTATTACGTTATTGCTTATAACGGTATATTGTGTTACTTTATGACGTATGACGTCATATAGTATTACGTCATAACGTGAGACTTTATGAAATATTACGTTATTCCGTATAACGTTATATAGTGTTACTTTATGAAGCATGACGTTATGTTGTATTACGTTATAACGTATGCCGTCATGTAGAATTAGGATATAACTTATTACGTTATGTAGTATTACGTTATTACGACTAACATTATATAGTGATACTTTATAACGTATGACCTTATGTTGTGTTACGTTATAACATATGTCGTCATGTAGTAATACGATATAACGTACAACGTTGCATAGAATTACGATATAACGCACAACGTTATGTCGTATTAGGTTATAACGTATCATGTCTTGTAGTATTACGTTATAACGTATGACGTTATGGAGTATTACGATATAACGTAATACGTTATGCAGTATTGGGTTATAACGTATGACGTCATGTAGTTTTGCGTTATAACGTATGACGTTACGCAGTATTACGTTATAACGTATGATGTTATGGAGTATTACGCTATACCGTATGACGTCATGTGGTATTGCTTTATTACGAATAACATTATATTGTGTTACTTTATGTAGTATGACTTATGTAGTATGACGTGATGTAGTATTACTTTATAATGTATGACGTTATGTAGCATTACGGTATTTCGAGTAACGTTGTATTGTGTTACTTTATAACGTATGACGTTATGTAGTGTTACGTTATAACGTATGACGTCGTGTAGTATTACGTTATAACGTATGACGTCATGTAGTATTACGATATAACGTATGACGTTATGTATTATTACGATATAGCGTACAACGTTATATAGAATTACGATATAACGCAAAACGTTATGTCGTATTACGTTATAACGTATCATGTCATGTAGTATTACGTTATAACGTATGACGTTATGGAGTATTACGATATAACGTAATACGTTATGCAGTATTGGGTTATAACGTATGACGTCATGTAGTTTTGCGTTATAAGGTATGACGTTACGACGTATTACGTTATAACGTATGATGTTATGGAGTATTACGTTATAACGTATGACGTCGTGTAGTATTACGTTATAACGTATGACGTTATGTTCTATTACGATATAACGTATGACGTTATGTATTATTACGATATAACGTATGACGTTCTGTAGTATTACGTTATAACGTATGACGTCATGTGGTATTACTTTACTACGAATATCGTAATAATGTGTTACTTTATGACGTATGCCGTCATGTAGTATTACGCTATAACATATGACGTCATGTAGAATTACGTTATAACGTATGACGTTATGTTCTATTACGATATAACGTATGACGTTATGTATTATTACGATATAACGTATGACGTTCTGTAGTATTAGGTTATAACGTATGACGTAATGTTGTTTCACGTTATAACGTATGACGTTATGTAGTATTACGTTATTACGAATAACGTTATATTGTGTTTCCTTTATAACGTATGACATTTTGTTGTATTACGTTATAACGTATAAAGACATGTAGTATTACGTTGTAACATATGACGTCATGTAGTATTACGTTATAACTTATGCCGTCATGTAGTATTACGTTATAACATATGACGTCATGTAGTATTACGATATAACGATACGTTATATAGAATGACGATATAACGCACAACGTTATGTCGTATTACGTTATAACGTATCATGTCATGTAGTATTACGTTATAACGTATGTCGGTATGGAGTATTACATTATAACGTATGACGTCATGTGGTATTACGTTATTACGAATATCGTATTAATGTGTTACTTTATGACGTACGACGTCATGTAGTATTACTTTATGACGTATGACGTCATGTAGTATTACGTTATAACATATGACGTCATGTAGTATTACGATATAACGTACAACGTTGCATAGAATTACGATATAACGCACAACGTTATGTCGTATTACGTTATAACGTATCATGTCATGTAGTATTACGTTATAACGTATGACGTTATGGAGTATTACGTTATAACGTATGACGTCATGTGGTATTACTTTACTACGAAGAACGTTATATTTTGTTACTTTATAACGTATGGCGTTATGTAGTGTTACGTTATAACGTATGACGTCGTGTAGTATTACGTTATAACGTATGACGTTATGGAGCACTACGTTATAACGTATGACGTCATGTGGTATTACGTTATTACGAATATCGTAATATTGTGTTACGTTATAACGTATGACGTCGTGTAGTATTACGTTATAACGTATGACGTTATGGAGCACTACGTTATAACGTATGACGCCATGCAGTATTAGGTTATAACGTATGACGTCATGTAATATTACGTTATAACGTATGGCGTTATGTAGTATTACGATATAACGTATGACGTCATGTGGTATTACGTTATTGCTTATAACGGTATATTGTGTTACTTTATGACGTATGACGTCATGTAGTATTACGTCATAACGTGAGACTTTATGAAATATTACGTTATTCCGTATAACGTTATATAGTGTTACTTTATGAAGCATGACGTTATGTTGTATTACGTTATAACGTATGCCGTCATGTAGAATTAGGATATAACTTATTACGTTATGTAGTATTACGTTATTACGACTAACATTATATAGTGATACTTTATAACGTATGACCTTATGTTGTGTTACGTTATAACATATGACGTCATGTAGTATTACGGTATAACGTACAACGTTGCATAGAATTACGATATAACGCACAACGTTATGTCGTATTACGTTATAACGTATCATGTCATGTAGTATTACGTTATAACGTATGACGTTATGGAGTATTACGATATAACGTAATACGTTATGCAGTATTGGGTTATAACGTATGACGTCATGTAGTTTTGCGTTATAACGTATGACGTTACGCAGTATTACGTTATAACGTATGATGTTATGGAGTATTACGTTATAACGTATGACGTCATGTGGTATTGCTTTATTACGAATAACATTATATTGTGTTACTTTATGTAGTATGACTTATGTAGTATGGCGTGATGTAGTATTACTTTATAATGTATGACGTTATGTAGCATTACGGTATTACGAGTAACGTTGTATTGTGTTACTTTATAACGTATGACGTTATGTAGTGTTACGTTATAACGAATGACGTCGGGTAGTATTACGTTATAACGTATGACGTCATGTTGTATTACGATATTACGAATAACGTTATATTGTGTTACTTTATGTAGTATGACTTATGTAGTATGACGTGATGTAGTATTACCTTATAATGTATGACGTTATGTAGTTTTACGTTATAACGTATGACGTCGTGTAGTATTACATTATAACATATGACGTCATGTACTATTACGATATAACGTACAACGTTATATAGAATTACGATATAACGCACAACGTTATGTCGTATTACGTTATAACGTATCATGTCATGTAGTATTACGTTATAACGTATGACGGTATGAAGTATTACGTTATTCCGTATAACGTTATATAGTGTTACTTTATGAAGTATGACGCCATGTAGTATTACGTTATAACATATGACGTCATGTAGCATTAAGATATAACGTATGACGTCATGTGGTATTACGTTATTACGAATAACGTTATATTGTGTTACTTTATGTAGTATGACTTATGTAGTATGACGTGATGTAGTATTACCTTATAATGTATGACGTTATATAGTGTTACGTTATAACGTATGACGTCGTGTAGTATTACATTATAACATATGACGTCATGTACTATTACGATATAACGTACAACGTTATATAGAATTACGATATAACGCACAACGTTATGTCGTATTACGTTATAACGTATCATGTCATGTAGTATTACGTTATAACGTATGACGTTAGGACGTATTACGTTATAACGTATGATGTTATGGAGTATTACGTTATAACGTATTATGTTCTGGAGTATTACGTTATAACGTATGACATCATGTGGTATTACTTTACTACGAATAACGTTATATTGTGTTACTTTATAACGTATGGCGTTATGTAGTGTTACGTTATATCGTATGACGTCGTGTAGTATTACGTTATAACGTATGACGTTATGTATTATTACGATATAAAGTAATACGTTATGCAGTGTTAGGTTATAACGTATGACGTCATGTAGTTTTGCGTTATAACGTATGACGTTACGCAGTATTACGTTACAACGTATGATGTTATGGAGTATTACGTTATAACGTATGACGTCATGTGGTATTACTTTACTACGAATAACGTTATATTGCGTTACTTTATAACGTATGGCGTTATGTAGTGTTACGTTATAACGTATGACGTCGTGTAGTATTACGTTATAACGTATGACGTTATGTATTATTACGATATAACGTAATACGTTATGCAGAATTAGGTTATAACGTATGACGTTATGGAGAATTACGTTATAACGTATGACGTCATGTGGTATTACTTTACTACGAATAACGTAATATTGTGTTACTTTATAACGTATGGCGTTATGTAGTGTTACGTTATAAAGTATGACGTCGTGTAGTATTACGTTATAACGTATGACGTTATGTATTATTACGATATAACGAAATACGTTATGCAATATTAGGTTATAACGTATGACGTTACGCAGTATTACGTTATAACGTATGATGTTATGGAGTATTACGTTATAACGTATGCCGTCATGTAGTATTACGTTATAACATATGACGTCATGTACTATTACGATATAACGTACAACGTTATATAGAATTACGATATAACGAACAACGTTATGTCGTATTACGTTATAACGTATCATGTCATGTAGTATTACGTTACAACGTATGACGTTACGCAGTATTACGTTATAACGTATGATGTTATGGAGTATTACGTTATAACGTATGACGTCATGTGGTATTACTTTACTACGAATAACGTTATATTGTGTTACTTTATAACGTATGGCGTTATGTAGTGTTACGTTATAACGTATGACGTCGTGTAGTATTAGGTCATAACGTATGACGTCGTGTAGTATTAGGTTATAACGTATGACGTTATGTATTATTACGATATAAAGTAATACGTTATGCAGTGTTAGGTTATAACGTATGACGTCATGTAGTTTTGCGTTATAACGTATGACGTTACGCAGTATTACGTTACAACGTATGATGTTATGGAGTATTACGTTATAACGTATGACGTCATGTGGCATTACTTTACTACGAATAACGTTATATTGTGTTACTTTATAACGTATGGCGTTATGTAGTGTTACGTTATAACGTATGATGTTATGGAGTATTACGTTATAACGTATGACGTTATGTATTATTACGATATAACGTAATACGTTATGCAGAATTAGGTTATAACGTATGACGTTATGGAGTATTACGTTATAACGTATGACGTCATGTGGTATTACTTTACTACGAATAACGTTATATTGTGTTACTTTATAACGTATGGCGTTATGTAGTGTTACGTTATAACGTATGACGTCGTGTAGTATTACGTTATAACGTATGACGTTATGTATTATTACGATATAACGTAATACGTTATGCAATATTAGGTTATAACGTATGACGTTACGCAGTATTACGTTATAACGTATGATGTTATGGAGTATTACGTTATAACGTATGCCGTCATGTAGTATTACGTTATAACATATGACGTCATGTACTATTACGATATAACGTACAACGTTATATAGAATTACGATATAACGAACAACGTTATGTCGTATTACGTTATAACGTATCATGTCATGTAGTATTACGTTACAACGTATGACGTTACGCAGTATTACGTTATAACGTATGATGTTATGGAGTATTACGTTATAACGTATGACGTCATGTGGTATTACTTTACTACGAATAACGTTATATTGTGTTACTTTATAACGTATGGCGTTATGTAGTGTTACGTTATAACGTATGACGTCGTGTAGTATTAGGTCATAACGTATGACGTCGTGTAGTATTAGGTTATAACGTATGACGTTATGTATTATTACGATATAAAGTAATACGTTATGCAGTGTTAGGTTATAACGTATGACGTCATGTAGTTTTGCGTTATAACGTATGACGTTACGCAGTATTACGTTACAACGTATGATGTTATGGAGTATTACGTTATAACGTATGACGTCATGTGGCATTACTTTACTACGAATAACGTTATATTGTGTTACTTTATAACGTATGGCGTTATGTAGTGTTACGTTATAACGTATGATGTTATGGAGTATTACGTTATAACGTATGACGTTATGTATTATTACGATATAACGTAATACGTTATGCAGAATTAGGTTATAACGTATGACGTTATGGAGTATTACGTTATAACGTATGACGTCATGTGGTATTACTTTACTACGAATAACGTTATATTGTGTTACTTTATAACGTATGGCGTTACGTAGTGTTACGTTATAACGTATGACGTCGTGTAGTATTACGTTATAACGTATGACGTTATGTATTATTACGATATAACGTAATACGTTATGCAATATTAGGTTATAACGTATGACGTTACGCAGTATTACGTTATAACGTATGATGTTATGGAGTATTACGTTATAACGTATGCCGTCATGTAGTATTACGTTATAACATATGACGTCATGTACTATTACGATATAACGTACAACGTTATATAGAATTACGATATAACGCACAACGTTATATCGCATTACGTTATAACGTATCATGTAATGTAGTATTACGTTACAACGTATGACGTTACGCAGTATTACGTTATAACGTATGATGTTATGGAGTATTACGTTATAACGTATGACGTCATGTGGTATTACTTTACTACGAATAACGTTATATTGTGTTACTTTATAACGTATGGCGTTATGTAGTGTTACGTTATAACGTATGACGTCGTGTAGTATTAGGTTATAACGTATGACGTTATGTATTATTACGATACAACGTAATACGTTATGCAGTATTAGGTTATAACGTATGACGTCATGTAGTTTTGCGTTATAACGTATGACGTTACGCAGTATTACGTTATAACGTATGATGTAATGGAGTATTAAGTTATAACGTATGACGTCATGTGGTATTACTTTACTACGAATAACGTTATATTGTGTTCCTTTATAACGTATGGCGTTATGTAGTGTTACGTTATAACGTATGACGTCGTGTAGTATTACGTTATATCGTATGACGTTATGTATTATTACGATACAACGTAATACGTTATGCAGTATTAGGTTATAACGTATGACGTCATGTAGTTTTGCGTTATAACGGATGACGTCGTGTAGTATTACATTATAACATATGACGTCATGTTGTATTACGATATTACGAATAACGTTATATTGTGTTACTTTATGTAGTATGACTTATGTAGTATGACGTGATGTAGTATTACCTTATAATGTATGACGTTATGTAGTGTTACGTTATAACGTATGACGTCGTGTAGTTTTGCGTTATAACGTATGACGTTACGACGTATTACGTTATAACGTATGATGTTATGGAGTATTACGTTATAACGTATGACGTCGTGTAGTATTACGTTATAACGTATGACGTTATGTTCTATTACGATATAACGTATGACGTTATGTATTATTACGATATAACGTATGACGTTCTGTAGTATTACGTTATAACGTATGACGTCATGTGGTATTACTTTACTACGAATATCGTAATAATGTGTTACTTTATGACGTATGCCGTCATGTAGTATTACGCTATAACATATGACGTCATGTAGAATTACGTTATAACGTATGACGTTATGTTCTATTACGATATAACGTATGACGTTATGTATTATTACGATATAACGTATGACGTTCTGTAGTATTAGGTTATAACGTATGACGTAATGTTGTTTCACGTTATAACGTATGACGTTATGTAGTATTACGTTATTACGAATAACGTTATATTGTGTTTCCTTTATAACGTATGACATTTTGTTGTATTACGTTATAACGTATAAAGACATGTAGTATTACGTTGTAACATATGACGTCATGTAGTATTACGTTATAACTTATGCCGTCATGTAGTATTACGTTATAACATATGACGTCATGTAGTATTACGATATAACGTACAACGTTATATAGAATGACGATATAACGCACAACGTTATGTCGTATTACGTTATAACGTATCATGTCATGTAGTATTACGTTATAACGTATGTCGTTATGGAGTATTACATTATAACGTATGACGTCATGTGGTATTACGTTATTACGAATATCGTATTAATGTGTTACTTTATGACGTACGACGTCATGTAGTATTACTTTATGACGTATGACGTCATGTAGTATTACGTTATAACATATGACGTCATGTAGTATTACGATATAACGTACAACGTTGCATAGAATTACGATATAACGCACAACGTTATGTCGTATTACGTTATAACGTATCATGTCATGTAGTATTACGTTATAACGTATGACGTTATGGAGTATTACGTTATAACGTATGACGTCATGTGGTATTACTTTACTACGAAGAACGTTATATTTTGTTACTTTATAACGTATGGCGTTATGTAGTGTTACGTTATAACGTATGACGTCGTGTAGTATTACGTTATAACGTGTGACGTTATGGAGCACTACGTTATAACGTATGACGCCATGCAGTATTAGGTTATAACGTATGACGTCATGTAATATTACGTTATAACGTATGGCGTTATGTAGTATTACGATATAACGTATGACGTCATGTGGTATTACGTTATTGCTTATAACGGTATATTGTGTTACTTTATGACGTATGACGTCATGTAGTATTACGTCATAACGTGAGACTTTATGAAATATTACGTTATTCCGTATAACGTTATATAGTGTTACTTTATGAAGCATGACGTTATGTTGTATTACGTTATAACGTATGCCGTCATGTAGAATTAGGATATAACTTATTACGTTATGTAGTATTACGTTATTACGACTAACATTATATAGTGATACTTTATAACGTATGACCTTATGTTGTGTTACGTTATAACATATGACGTCATGTAGTATTACGGTATAACGTACAACGTTGCATAGAATTACGATATAACGCACAACGTTATGTCGTATTACGTTATAACGTATCATGTCATGTAGTATTACGTTATAACGTATGACGTTATGGAGTATTACGATATAACGTAATACGTTATGCAGTATTGGGTTATAACGTATGACGTCATGTGGTATTGCTTTATTACGAATAACATTATATTGTGTTACTTTATGTAGTATGACTTATGTAGTATGGCGTGATGTAGTATTACTTTATAATGTATGACGTTATGTAGCATTACGGTATTACGAGTAACGTTGTATTGTGTTACTTTATAACGTATGACGTTATGTAGTGTTACGTTATAACGAATGACGTCGTGTAGTATTACGTTATAACGTATGACGTCATGTTGTATTACGATATTACGAATAACGTTATATTGTGATACTTTATGTAGTATGACTTATGTAGTATGACGTGATGTAGTATTACCTTATAATGTATGACGTTATGTAGTGTTACGTTATAACGTATGACGTCGTGTAGTATTACATTATAACATATGACGTCATGTACTATTACGATATAACGTACAACGTTATATAGAATTACGATATAACGCACAACGTTATGTCGTATTACGTTATAACGTATCATGTCATGTAGTATTACGTTATAACGTATGACGGTATGAAGTATTACGTTATTCCGTATAACGTTATATAGTGTTACTTTATGAAGTATGACGCCATGTAGTATTACGTTATAACATATGACGTCATGTAGTATTAAGATATAACGTATGACGTCATGTGGTATTACGTTATTACGAATAACGTTATATTGTGTTACTTTATGTAGTATGACTTATGTAGTATGACGTGATGTAGTATTACCTTATAATGTATGACGTTATGTAGTGTTACGTTATAACGTATGACGTCGTGTAGTATTACATTATAACATATGACGTCATGTACTATTACGATATAACGTACAACGTTATATAGAATTACGATATAACGCACAACGTTATGTCGTATTACGTTATAACGTATCATGTCATGTAGTATTACGTTATAACGTATGACGTTACGACGTATTACGTTATAACGTATGATGTTATGGAGTATTACGTTATAACGTATTATGTTCTGGAGTATTACGTTATAACGTATGACGTCATGTGGTATTACTTTACTACGAATAACGTTATATTGCGTTACTTTATAACGTATGGCGTTATGTAGTGTTACGTTATAACGTATGACGTCGTGTAGTATTACGTTATAACGTATGACGTTATGTATTATTACGATATAACGTAATACGTTATGCAGAATTAGGTTATAACGTATGACGTTATGGAGAATTACGTTATAACGTATGACGTCATGTGGTATTACTTTACTACGAATAACGTAATATTGTGTTACTTTATAACGTATGGCGTTATGTAGTGTTACGTTATAAAGTATGACGTCGTGTAGTATTACGTTATAACGTATGACGTTATGTATTATTACGATATAACGAAATACGTTATGCAATATTAGGTTATAACGTATGACGTTACGCAGTATTACGTTATAACGTATGATGTTATGGAGTATTACGTTATAACGTATGCCGTCATGTAGTATTACGTTATAACATATGACGTCATGTACTATTACGATATAACGTACAACGTTATATAGAATTACGATATAACGAACAACGTTATGTCGTATTACGTTATAACGTATCATGTCATGTAGTATTACGTTACAACGTATGACGTTACGCAGTATTACGTTATAACGTATGATGTTATGGAGTATTACGTTATAACGTATGACGTCATGTGGTATTACTTTACTACGAATAACGTTATATTGTGTTACTTTATAACGTATGGCGTTATGTAGTGTTACGTTATAACGTATGACGTCGTGTAGTATTAGGTTATAACGTATGACGTCGTGTAGTATTAGGTTATAACGTATGACGTTATGTATTATTACGATACAACGTAATATGTTATGCAGTATTAGGTTATAACGTATGACGTCATGTAGTTTTGCGTTATAACGGATGACGTTACGCAGTATTACGTTATAACGTATGATGTTATGGAGTATTACGTTATAACGTATGACGTCATGTGGCATTACTTTACTACGAATAACGTTATATTGTGTTACTTTATAACGTATGGCGTTATGTAGTGTTACGTTATAACGTATGATGTTATGGAGTATTACGTTATAACGTATGACGTTATGTATTATTACGATATAACGTAATACGTTATGCAGAATTAGGTTATAACGTATGACGTTACGGAGTATTACGTTATAACGTATGACGTCATGTGGTATTACTTTACTACGAATAACGTTATATTGTGTTACTTCATAACGTATGGCGTTATGTAGTGTTACGTTATAACGTATGACGTCGTGTAGTATTACGTTATAACGTATGACGTTATGTATTATTACGATATAACGTAATACGTTATGCAATATTAGGTTATAACGTATGACGTTACGCAGTATTACGTTATAACGTATGATGTTATGGAGTATTACGTTATAACGTATGCCGTCATGTAGTATTACGTTATAACATATGACGTCATGTACTATTACGATATAACGTACAACGTTATATAGAATTACGATATAACGCACAACGTTATATCGTATTACGTTATAACGTATCATGTAATGTAGTATTACGTTACAACGTATGACGTTACGCAGTATTACGTTATAACGTATGATGTTATGGAGTATTACGTTATAACGTATGACGTCATGTGGTATTACTTTACTACGAATAACGTTATATTGTGTTACTTTATAACGTATGGCGTTATGTAGTGTTACGTTATAACGTATGACGTCGTGTAGTATTAGGTCATAACGTATGACGTCGTGTAGTATTAGGTTATAACGTATGACGTTATGTATTATTACGATACAACGTAATACGTTATGCAGTATTAGTTTATAACGTATGACGTCATGTAGTTTTGCGTTATAACGGATGACGTTACGCAGTATTACGTTATAACGTATGATGTTATGGAGTATTACGTTATAACGTATGACGTCATGTGGCATTACTTTACTACGAATAACGTTATATTGTGTTACTTTATAACGTATGGCGTTATGTAGTGTTACGTTATAACGTATGACGTCGTGTAGTATTACGTTATAACGTATGACGTTATGTATTATTACGATATAACGTAATACGTTATGCAATATTAGGTTATAACGTATGACGTTACGCAGTATTACGTTATAACGTATGATGTTATGGAGTATTACGTTATAACGTATGCCGTCATGTAGTATTACGTTATAACATATGACGTCATGTACTATTACGATATAACGTACAACGTTATATAGAATTACGATATAACGCACAACGTTATATCGCATTACGTTATAACGTATCATGTAATGTAGTATTACGTTACAACGTATGACGTTACGCAGTATTACGTTATAACGTATGATGTTATGGAGTATTACGTTATAACGTATGACGTCATGTGGTATTACTTTACTACGAATAACGTTATATTGTGTTACTTTATAACGTATGGCGTTATGTAGTGTTACGTTATAACGTATGACGTCGTGTAGTATTAGGTTATAACGTATGACGTTATGTATTATTACGATACAACGTAATACGTTATGCAGTATTAGGTTATAACGTATGACGTCATGTAGTTTTGCGTTATAACGTATGACGTTACGCAGTATTACGTTATAACGTATGATGTTATGGAGTATTAAGTTATAACGTATGACGTCATGTGGTATTACTTTACTACGAATAACGTTATATTGTGTTACTTTATAACGTATGGCGTTATGTAGTGTTACGTTATAACGTATGACGTCGTGTAGTATTACGTTATATCGTATGACGTTATGTATTATTACGATACAACGTAATACGTTATGCAGTATTAGGTTATAACGTATGACGTCATGTAGTTTTGCGTTATAACGGATGACGTCGTGTAGTATTACATTATAACATATGACGTCATGTTGTATTACGATATTACGAATAACGTTATATTGTGTTACTTTATGTAGTATGACTTATGTAGTATGACGTGATGTAGTATTACCTTATAATGTATGACGTTATGTAGTGTTACGTTATAACGTATGACGTCGTGTAGTTTTGCGTTATAACGTATGACGTTATGTTCTATTACGATATAACGTATGACGTTATGTATTATTACGATATAACGTATGACGTTCTGTAGTATTACGTTATAACGTATGACGTCATGTGGTATTACTTTACTACGAATATCGTAATAATGTGTTACTTTATGACGTATGCCGTCATGTAGTATTACGCTATAACATATGACGTCATGTAGAATTACGTTATAACGTATGACGTTATGTTCTATTACGATATAACGTATGACGTTATGTATTATTACGATATAACGTATGACGTTCTGTAGTATTAGGTTATAACGTATGACGTAATGTTGTTTCACGTTATAACGTATGACGTTATGTAGTATTACGTTATTACGAATAACGTTATATTGTGTTTCCTTTATAACGTATGACATTTTGTTGTATTACGTTATAACGTATAAAGACATGTAGTATTACGTTGTAACATATGACGTCATGTAGTATTACGTTATAACTTATGCCGTCATGTAGTATTACGTTATAACATATGACGTCATGTAGTATTACGATATAACGTACAACGTTATATAGAATGACGATATAACGCACAACGTTATGTCGTATTACGTTATAACGTATCATGTCATGTAGTATTACGTTATAACGTATGTCGTTATGGAGTATTACATTATAACGTATGACGTCATGTGGTATTACGTTATTACGAATATCGTATTAATGTGTTACTTTATGACCCTACGACGTCATGTAGTATTACTTTATGACGTATGACGTCATGTAGTATTACGTTATAACATATGACGTCATGTAGTATTACGATATAACGTACAACGTTGCATAGAATTACGATATAACGCACAACGTTATGTCGTATTACGTTATAACGTATCATGTCATGTAGTATTACGTTATAACGTATGACGTTATGGAGTATTACGTTATAACGTATGACGTCATGTGGTATTACTTTACTACGAAGAACGTTATATTTTGTTACTTTATAACGTATGGCGTTATGTAGTGTTACGTTATAACGTATGACGTCGTGTAGTATTACGTTATAACGTATGACGTTATGGAGCACTACGTTATAACGTATGACGTCATGTGGTATTACGTTATTACGAATATCGTAATATTGTGTTACGTTATAACGTATGACGTCGTGTAGTATTACGTTATAACGTATGACGTTATGGAGCACTACGTTATAACGTATGACGCCATGCAGTATTAGGTTATAACGTATGACGTCATGTAATATTACGTTATAACGTATGGCGTTATGTAGTATTACGATATAACGTATGACGTCATGTGGTATTACGTTATTGCTTATAACGGTATATTGTGTTACTTTATGACGTATGACGTCATGTAGTATTACGTCATAACGTGAGACTTTATGAAATATTACGTTATTCCGTATAACGTTATATAGTGTTACTTTATGAAGCATGACGTTATGTTGTATTACGTTATAACGTATGCCGTCATGTAGAATTAGGATATAACTTATTACGTTATGTAGTATTACGTTATTACGACTAACATTATATAGTGATACTTTATAACGTATGACCTTATGTTGTGTTACGTTATAACATATGACGTCATGTAGTATTACGGTATAACGTACAACGTTGCATAGAATTACGATATAACGCACAACGTTATGTCGTATTACGTTATAACGTATCATGTCATGTAGTATTACGTTATAACGTATGACGTTATGGAGTATTACGATATAACGTAATACGTTATGCAGTATTGGGTTATAACGTATGACGTCATGTAGTTTTGCGTTATAACGTATGACGTTACGCAGTATTACGTTATAACGTATGATGTTATGGAGTATTACGTTATAACGTATGACGTCATGTGGTATTGCTTTATTACGAATAACATTATATTGTGTTACTTTATGTAGTATGACTTATGTAGTATGGCGTGATGTAGTATTACTTTATAATGTATGACGTTATGTAGCATTACGGTATTACGAGTAACGTTGTATTGTGTTACTTTATAACGTATGACGTTATGTAGTGTTACGTTATAACGAATGACGTCGTGTAGTATTACGTTATAACGTATGACGTCATGTTGTATTACGATATTACGAATAACGTTATATTGTGATATTTTATGTAGTATGACTTATGTAGTATGACGTGATGTAGTATTACCTTATAATGTATGACGTTATGTAGTGTTACGTTATAACGTATGACGTCGTGTAGTATTACATTATAACATATGACGTCATGTACTATTACGATATAACGTACAACGTTATATAGAATTACGATATAACGCACAACGTTATGTCGTATTACGTTATAACGTATCATGTCATGTAGTATTACGTTATAACGTATGACGGTATGAAGTATTACGTTATTCCGTATAACGTTATATAGTGTTACTTTATGAAGTATGACGCCATGTAGTATTACGTTATAACATATGACGTCATGTAGTATTAAGATATAACGTATGACGTCATGTGGTATTACGTTATTACGAATAACGTTATATTGTGTTACTTTATGTAGTATGACTTATGTAGTATGACGTGATGTAGTATTACCTTATAATGTATGACGTTATGTAGTGTTACGTTACAACGTATGACGTCGTGTAGTATTACATTATAACATATGACGTCATGTACTATTACGATATAACGTACAACGTTATATAGAATTACGATATAACGCACAACGTTATGTCGTATTACGTTATAACGTATCATGTCATGTAGTATTACGTTATAACGTATGACGTTACGACGTATTACGTTATAACGTATGATGTTATGGAGTATTACGTTATAACGTATTATGTTCTGGAGTATTACGTTATAACGTATGACATCATGTGGTATTACTTTACTACGAATAACGTTATATTGTGTTACTTTATAACGTATGGCGTTATGTAGTGTTACGTTATATCGTATGACGTCGTGTAGTATTACGTTATAACGTATGACGTTATGTATTATTACGATATAAAGTAATACGTTATGCAGTATTAGGTTATAACGTATGACGTCATGTAGTTTTGCGTTATAACGTATGACGTTACGCAGTATTACGTTATAACGTATGATGTTATGGAGTATTACGTTATAACGTATGACGTCATGTGGTATTACTTTACTACGAATAACGTTATATTGCGTTACTTTATAACGTATGGCGTCATGTAGTGTTACGTTATAACGTATGACGTCGTGTAGTATTACGTTATAACGTATGACGTTATGTATTATTACGATATAACGTAATACGTTATGCAGAATTAGGTTATAACGTATGACGTTATGGAGTATTACGTTATAACGTATGACGTCATGTGGTATTACTTTACTACGAATAACGTAATATTGTGATACTTTATAACGTACGGCGTTATGTAGTGTTACGTTATAAAGTATGACGTCGTGTAGTATTACGTTATAACGTATGACGTTCTGTATTATTACGATATAACGTAATACGTTATGCAATATTAGGTTATAACGTATGACGTTACGCAGTATTACGTTATAACGTATGATGTTATGGAGTATTACGTTATAACGTATGCCGTCATGTAGTATTACGTTATAACATATGACGTCATGTTGTATTACTTTACTACGAATAACGTTATATTGTGTTACTTTATAACGTATGGCGTTATGTAGTGTTACGTTATAACGTATGATGTTATGTATTATTACGATATAACGTAATACGTTATGCAATATTAGGTTATAACGTATGACGTTACGCAGTATTACGTTATAACGTATGATGTTATGGAGTATTACGTTTTAACGTATGCCGTCATGTAGTATTACGTTATAACATATGACGTCATGTACTATTACGATATAACGTACAACGTTATATAGAATTACGATATAACGCACAACGTTATGTCGTATTACGTTATAACGTATCATGTCATGTAGTATTACGTTACAACGTATGACGTTACGCAGTATTACGTTATAACGTATGATGTTATGGAGTATTACGTTATAACGTATGACGTCATGTGGTATTACTTTACTACGAATAACGTTATATTGTGTTACTTTATAACGTATGGCGTTATGTAGTGTTACGTTATAACGCATGACGTCGTGTAGTATTAGGTTATAACGTATGACGTTATGTATTATTACGATACAACGTAATACGTTATGCAGTATTAGGTTATAACGTATGACGTTACGCAGTATTACGTTATAACGTATGATGTTATGGAGTATTACGTTATAACGTATGACGTCATGTGGTATTACTTTACTACGAATAACGTTATATTGTGTTACTTTATAACGTATGGCGTTATGTAGTGTTACGTTATAACGTATGACGTCGTGTAGTATTAGGTTATAACGTATGACGTTATGTATCATTACGATACAACGTAATACGTTATGCAGTATTAGGTTATAACGTATGACGTCATGTAGTTTTGCGTTATAACGTATGACGTTACGCAGTATTACGTTATAACGTATGATGTTATGGAGTATTAAGTTATAACGTATGACGTCATGTGGTATTACTTTACTACGAATAACGTTATATTGTGTTACTTTATTACGTATGACGTCATGTAGTATTACTTTATGACGTATGACGTCATGTAGTATTATTTTATGACGTATGACGTCATGTAGTATTAGGCTATAACGTATGACGTTATGTATTATTACGATATAACGTATGACGCCATGTAGTATTACGTTATAACATATGACGTCATGTAGTGTTACGATATAACGTATGACGTCATGTGGTATTACGTTATTACGAATAACGTTATATTGTGTTACTTTATGTAGTATGACTTATGTAGTATGACGTGATGTAGTATTACCTTATAATGTATGACGTTATGTAGTGTTACGATATAACGTATGACGTCATGTAGTAATACGTTATAACGTATGCCGTCATTTAGTATTTCGTTATAACATATGACGTCATGTACTATTACGATATAACGTACAACGTTATATAGAATTACGATATAACGCACAACGTTATGTCGTATTACGTTATAACGTATCATGTCATGTAGTATTACGTTATAACGTATGGCGATACGACGTATTACGTTATAACGTATGATGTTATGGAGTATTACGTTATAACGTATGACGTCATGTGGTATTACTTTACTACGAATAACGTTATATTGTGTTACTTTATAACGTATGGCGTTATTTAGTTTTACGTTATATCGTATGACGTCGTGTAGTATTACGTTATAACGTATGACGTTATGTATTATTACGATATAAAGTAATACGTTATGCAGTATTACGTTATAACGTATGATGTTATGGAGTATTACGTTATAACGTATGCCGTCATGTAGTATTACGTTATAACGTATGACGTTATGGAGTATGACGTTATAACGTATGACGTCATGTGGTATTACGTTATTACGAATATCGTTACATTGTGTTACGTTATAACGTATTTAGTAGTGTAGTTTTACGTTATAACGTATGCCGTCATGTAGTATTACGTTATAACATAAGACGTCATGTAGTATTACGTTATAACGTATGACGTTATGTTCTATTACGATATAACGTATGACGTTATGTATTATTACGATATAACGTATGTCGTTATGGAGTATTACATTATAACGTATGACGTCATGTGGTATTACGTTATTACGAATATCGTAATAATGTGTTACTTTATCAGGTATGACGTCGTGTAGTATTACTTCATGACTTATGACGTCATGTGGTATTACTTTACTACGAATAACGTTATATTGTGTTACTTTATAACGTATGGCGTTATGTAGTGTTACGTTATAACGTATGACGTCGTGTAGTATTACGTTACAACGTATGACGTTATGTATTATTACGATATAACGTAATACGTTATGCAGTATTAGGTTATAACGTATGACGTTACGCAGTATTACGTTATAACGTATGACGTTATGTTCTATTACGATATAACGTATGACGTTATGTTCTATTACGATATAACGTATGACGTTATGTATTATTACGATATAACGTATGTCGTTATGGAGTATTACATTATAACGTATGACGTCATGTGGTATTACGTTATTACGAATATCGTAATAATGTGTTACTTTATCACGTATGACGTCATGTAGTATTACGTTATTACGAATATCGTAATAATGTGTTACTTTATCACGTATGACGTCATGTAGTATTACTTCATGACGTATGACGTCATGTAGTATTACGTTATAACATATGACGTCATGTAGTATTACGATATAACGTACAACGTTGCATAGAATTACGATATAACGCACAACGTTATGTCGTATTACGTTATAACGTATCATGTCATGTAGTATTACGTTATAACGTATGACGTTATGGAGTATTACGTTATAACGTATGTCGTCATGTGGTATTACTTTACTACGAAGAACGTTATATTTTGTTACTTCATAACTTATGGCGTTATGTAGTGTTACGTTATAACGTATGACGTCGTGTAGTATTACGTTATAACGTATGACGTTATGGAGTATTACGTTATAACGTATGACCTCATGTGGTATTACGTTATTACGAATATCGTTACATTGTGTTACGTTATAACGTAATTAGTCGTGTAGTATTACGTTATAACGTATGACGTTATGTATTATTACGATATAACGTAATACGTTATGCAGTATTGGGTTATAACGTATGACGTCATGTAGTTTTGCGTTATAACGTATGACGTTACGCAGTATTACGTTATAACGTATGATGTTATGGAGTATTACGTTATAACGTATGATGTCATGTGGTATTACGTTATTACGAATAACGTTATATTGTGTTACTTTCTGTAGTATGACTTATGTAGTATGACGTGATGTAGCATTACTTTGTAATGTATGACGTTATGTAGCATTACGGTATTACGAATAACGTTGTATTGTGTTACTTTATAACGTATGACGTTATGTAGTGTTACGTTATAACGTATGACGTCGTGTAGAATTACGTTATAACGTATGACGTCATGTTGTATTACGATATTACGAATAACGTTATATTGTGTTACTTTATGTAGTATGACTTATGTAGTATGACGTGATGTAGTATTACCTTATAATGTATGACGTTATGTAGTGTTACGTTATAACGTATGACGTCGTGTAGTATTACATTATAACATATGACGTCATGTACTATTACGTACAACGTTATATAGAATTACGATATAACGCACAACGTTATGTCGTATTACGTTATAACGTATCATGTCATGTAGTATTACGTTATAACGTATGACGGTATGAAGTATTACGTTATTCCGTATAACGTTATATAGTGTTACTTTATGAAGTATGACGCCATGTAGTATTACGTTATAACATATGACGTCATGTAGTATTAAGATATAACGTATGACGTCATGTGGTATTACGTTATTACGAATAACGTTATATTGTGTTACTTTATGTAGTATGACTTATGTAGTATGACGTGATGTAGTATTACCTTATAATGTATGACGTTATGTAGTGTTACGTTATAACGTATGACGTCGTGTAGTATTACATTATAACATATGACGTCATGTACTATTACGATATAACGTACAACGTTATATAGAATTACGATATAACGCACAACGTTATGTCGTATTACGTTATAACGTATCATGTCATGTAGTATTACGTTATAACGTATGACGTTACGACGTATTACGTTATAACGTATGATGTTATGGAGTATTACGTTATAACGTATGATGTTATGGAGTATTACGTTATAACGAATGACATCATGTGGTATTACTTTACTACGAATAACGTTATATTGTGTTACTTTATAACGTATGGCGTTATGTAGTGTTACGTTATAACGTATGACGTCGTGTAGTATTAGGTTATAACGTATGACGTCGTGTAGTATTAGGTTATAACGTATGACGGTATGTATTATTACGATACAACGTAATACGTTATGCAGTATTAGGTTATAACGTATGACGTCATGTAGTTTTGCGTTATAACGGATGAAGTTACGCAGTATTACGTTATAACGTATGATGTTATGGAGTATTACGTTATAACGTATGACGTCATGTTGTATTACTTTACTACGAATAACGTTATATTGTGTTACTTTATAACGTATGGCGTTATGTAGTGTTACGTTATAACGTATGATGTTATGGAGTATTACGTTATAACGTATGACGTCATGTGGTATTACTTTACTACGAATAACGTTATATTGTGTAACTTTATAACGTATGGCGTTATGTAGTGTTACGTTATAACGCATGACGTCGTGTAGTATTAGGTTATAACGTATGACGTTATGTATTATTACGATACAACGTAATACGTTATGCAGTATTAGGTTATAACGTATGACGTTACGCAGTATTACGTTATAACGTATGATGTTATGGAGTATTACGTTATAACGTATGACGTCATGTGGTATTACTTTACTACGAATAACGTTATATTGTGTTACTTTATAACGTATGGCGTTATGTAGTGTTACGTTATAACGCATGACGTCGTGTAGTATTAGGTTATAACGTATGACGTTATGTATTATTACGATACAACGTAATACGTTATGCAGTATTAGGTTATAACGTATGACGTTACGCAGTATTACGTTATAACGTATGATGTTATGGAGTATTACGTTATAACGTATGACGTCATGTGGTATTACTTTACTACGAATAACGTTATATTGTGTTACTTTATAACGTATGGCGTTATGTAGTGTTACGTTATAACGTATGACGTCGTGTAGTATTAGGTTATAACGTATGACGTTATGTATCATTACGATACAACGTAATACGTTATGCAGTATTAGGTTATAACGTATGACGTCATGTAGTTTTGCGTTATAACGTATGACGTTACGCAGTATTACGTTATAACGTATGATGTTATGGAGTATTAAGTTATAACGTATGACGTCATGTAGTATTACTTTACTACGAATAACGTTATATTGTGTTACTTTATGACGTATGACGTCATGTAGTATTACTTTATGACGTATGACGTCATGTAGTATTATTTTATGACGTACGACGTCATGTAGTATTAGGCTATAACGTATGACGTTATGTATTATTACGATATAACGTATGACGCCATGTAGTATTACGTTATAACATATGACGTCATGTAGTATTACGATATAACGTATGACGTCATGTGGTATTACGTTATTACGAATAACGTTATATTGTGTTACTTTATGTAGTATGACTTATGTAGTATGACGTGATGTAGTATTACCTTATAATGTATGACGTTATGTAGTGTTACGATATAACGTATGACGTCATGTAGTAATACGTTATAACGTATGCCGTCATTTAGTATTTCGTTATAACATATGACGTCATGTACTATTACGATATAACGTACAACGTTATATAGAATTACGATATAACGCACAACGTTATGTCGTATTACGTTATAACGTATCATGTCATGTAGTATTACGTTATAACGTATGACGATACGACGTATTACGTTATAACGTATGATGTTATGGAGTATTACGTTATAACGTATGACGTCATGTGGTATTACTTTACTACGAATAACGTTATATTGTGTTACTTTATAACGTATGGCGTTATTTAGTTTTACGTTATATCGTATGACGTCGTGTAGTATTACGTTATAACGTATGACGTTATGTATTATTACGATATAAAGTAATACGTTATGCAGTATTACGTTATAACGTATGATGTTATGGAGTATTACGTTATAACGTATGCCGTCATGTAGTATTACGTTATAACGTATGACGTTATGGAGTATGACGTTATAACGTATGACGTCATGTGGTATTACGTTATTACGAATATCGTTACATTGTGTTACGTTATAACGTATTTAGTAGTGTAGTTTTACGTTATAACGTATGCCGTCATGTAGTATTACGTTATAACATAAGACGTCATGTAGTATTACGTTATAACGTATGACGTTATGTTCTATTACGATATAACGTATGACGTTATGTATTATTACGATATAACGTATGTCGTTATGGAGTATTACATTATAACGTATGACGTCATGTGGTATTACGTTATTACGAATATCGTAATAATGTGTTACTTTATCAGGTATGACGTCGTGTAGTATTACTTCATGACTTATGACGTCATGTGGTATTACTTTACTACGAATAACGTTATATTGTGTTACTTTATAACGTATGGCGTTATGTAGTGTTACGTTATAACGTATGACGTCGTGTAGTATTACGTTACAACGTATGACGTTATGTATTATTACGATATAACGTAATACGTTATGCAGTATTAGGTTATAACGTATGACGTTACGCAGTATTACGTTATAACGTATGACGTTATGTTCTATTACGATATAACGTATGACGTTATGTTCTATTACGATATAACGTATGACGTTATGTATTATTACGATATAACGTATGTCGTTATGGAGTATTACATTATAACGTATGACGTCATGTGGTATTACGTTATTACGAATATCGTAATAATGTGTTACTTTATCACGTATGACGTCATGTAGTATTACGTTATTACGAATATCGTAATAATGTGCTACTTTATCACGTATGACGTCATGTAGTATTACTTCATGACGTATGACGTCATGTAGTATTACGTTATAACATATGACGTCATGTAGTATTACGATATAACGTACAACGTTGCATAGAATTACGATATAACGCACAACGTTATGTCGTATTACGTTATAACGTATCATGTCATGTAGTATTACGTTATAACGTATGACGTTATGGAGTATTACGTTATAACGTATGTCGTCATGTGGTATTACTTTACTACGAAGAACGTTATATTTTGTTACTTCATAACTTATGGCGTTATGTAGTGTTACGTTATAACGTATGACGTCGTGTAGTATTACGTTATAACGTATGACGTTATGGAGTATTACGTTATAACGTATGACCTCATGTGGTATTACGTTATTACGAATATCGTTACATTGTGTTACGTTATAACGTAATTAGTCGTGTAGTATTACGTTATAACGTATGACGTTATGTATTATTACGATATAACGTAATACGTTATGCAGTATTGGGTTATAACGTATGACGTCATGTAGTTTTGCGTTATAACGTATGACGTTACGCAGTATTACGTTATAACGTATGATGTTATGGAGTATTACGTTATAACGTATGATGTCATGTGGTATTACGTTATTACGAATAACGTTATATTGTGTTACTTTCTGTAGTATGACTTATGTAGTATGACGTGATGTAGCATTACTTTGTAATGTATGACGTTATGCAGCATTACGGTATTACGAATAACGTTGTATTGTGTTACTTTATAACGTATGACGTTATGTGGTGTTACGTTATAACGTATGACGTCGTGTAGAATTACGTTATAACGTATGACGTCATGTTGTATTACGATATTACGAATAACGTTATATTGTGTTACTTTATGTAGTATGACTTATGTAGTATGACGTGATGTAGTATTACCTTATAATGTATGACGTTATGTAGTGTTACGTTATAACGTATGACGTCGTGTAGTATTACATTATAACATATGACGTCATGTACTATTACGATATAACGTACAACGTTATATAGAATTACGATATAACGCACAACGTTATGTCGTATTACGTTATAACGTATCATGTCATGTAGTATTACGTTATAACGTATGACGGTATGAAGTATTACGTTATTCCGTATAACGTTATATAGTGTTACTTTATGAAGTATGACGCCATGTAGTATTACGTTATAACATATGACGTCATGTAGTATTAAGATATAACGTATGACGTCATGTGGTATTACGTTATTACGAATAACGTTATATTGTGTTACTTTATGTAGTATGACTTATGTAGTATGACGTGATGTAGTATTACCTTATAATGTATGACGTTATGTAGTGTTACGTTATAACGTATGACGTCGTGTAGTATTACATTATAACATATGACGTCATGTACTATTACGATATAACGTACAACGTTATATAGAATTACGATATAACGCACAACGTTATGTCGTATTACGTTATAACGTATGAGGTCATGTGGTATTACGTTATTACGAATATCGTAATATTGTGTTACTTTATGAGGTGTGACGTCATGTAGTATTACTTTATGACGTATGACGTCATGTAGTATTACTTTATGACGTATGACGTTATGTATTATTACGATATAACGTATGACGTTATGCAGTATTAGGTTATAACGTATGACGTTATGTATTATTACGATATAACGTATGACGCCATGCAGTATTAGGTTATAACGTGTGACGTCATGTAATATTACGTTATAAGGTATGGCGTTATGTAGTATTACGATATAACGTATGACGTCATGTGGTATTACGTTATTGCTAATAACGGTATATTGTGTTACTTTATGACGTATGACGTCATTTAGTATTACGTCATAATGTATGGCGGTATGAAATATTACGTTATTCCGTATAACGTTATATAGTGTTACTTTATGATGTATGACGTTATGTTGTATTACGTTATAACGTATGACGTCGTGTAGAATTACGTTATAACGTATGACGTCATGTTGTATTACGATATTACGAATAACGTTATATTGTGTTACTTTATGTAGTATGACTTATGTAGTATGACGTGATGTAGTATTACCTTATAATGTATGACGTTATGTAGTGTTACGTTATAACGTATGACGTCGTGTAGTATTACATTATAACATATGACGTCATGTACTATTACGATATAACGTACAACGTTATATAGAATTACGATATAACGCACAACGTTATGTCGTATTACGTTATAACGTATGAGGTCATGTGGTATTACGTTATTACGAATATCGTAATATTGTGTTACTTTATGAGGTGTGACGTTATGTAGTATTACTTTATGACGTATGACGTCATGTAGTATTACTTTATGACGTATGACGTTATGTATTATTACGATATAACGTATGACGTTATGCAGTATTAGGTTATAACGTATGACGTTATGTATTATTACGATATAACGTATGACGCCATGCAGTATTAGGTTATAACGTGTGACGTCATGTAATATTACGTTATAAGGTATGGCGTTATGTAGTATTACGATATAACGTATGACGTCATGTGGTATTACGTTATTGCTAATAACGGTATATTGTGTTACTTTATGACGTATGACGTCATTTAGTATTACGTCATAATGTATGACGTTATGCAGCATTACGGTATTAAGAATAACGTTGTATTGTGTTACTTTATAACGTATGACGTTATGTGGTGTTACGTTATAACGTATGACGTCGTGTAGAATTACGTTATAACGTATGACGTCATGTTGTATTACGATATTACGAATAACGTTATATTGTGTTACTTTATGTAGTATGACTTATGTAGTATGACGTGATGTAGTATTACCTTATAATGTATGACGTTATGTAGTGTTACGTTATAACGTATGACGTCGTGTAGTATTACATTATAACATATGACGTCATGTACTATTACGATATAACGTACAACGTTATATAGAATTACGATATAACGCACAACGTTATGTCGTATTACGTTATAACGTATCATGTCATGTAGTATTACGTTATAACGTATGACGGTATGAAGTATTACGTTATTCCGTATAACGTTATATAGTGTTACTTTATGAAGTATGACGCCATGTAGTATTACGTTATAACATATGACGTCATGTAGTATTAAGATATAACGTATGACGTCATGTGGTATTACGTTATTACGAATAACGTTATATTGTGTTACTTTATGTAGTATGACTTATGTAGTATGACGTGATGTAGTATTACCTTATAATGTATGACGTTATGTAGTGTTACGTTATAACGTATGACGTCGTGTAGTATTACATTATAACATATGACGTCATGTACTATTACGATATAACGTACAACGTTATATAGAATTACGATATAACGCACAACGTTATGTCGTATTACGTTATAACGTATCATGTCATGTAGTATTACGTTATAACGTATGACGTTACGACGTATTACGTTATAACGTATGATGTTATGGAGTATTACGTTATAACGTATGATGTTATGGAGTATTACGTTATAACGAATGACATCATGTGGTATTACTTTACTACGAATAACGTTATATTGTGTTACTTTATAACGTATGGCGTTATGTAGTGTTACGTTATATCGTATGACGTCGTGTAGTATTACGCTATAACGTATGACGTTATGTATTATTACGATATAAAGTAATACGTTATGCAGTATTAGGTTATAACGTATGACGTCATGTAGTTTTGCGTTATAACGTATGACGTTACGCAGTATTACGTTATAACGTATGATGTTATGGAGTATTACGTTATAACGTATGACGTCATATGGTATTACTTTACTACGAATAACGTTATATTGCGTTACTTTATAACGTATGGCGTTATGTAGTGTTACGTTATTACGTATGACGTCGTGTAGTATTACGTTATAACGTATGACGTTATGTATTATTACGATATAACGTAATACGTTATGCAGAATTAGGTTATAACGTATGGCGTTATGTTGTATTACGATATAACGTATGACGTCATGTAATATTACGTTATAACGTATGGCGTTATGTTGTATTACGATATAACGTATGACGTCATATGGTATTACGTTATTGCTAATAACGGTATATTGTGTTACTTTATGACGTATGACATCATGTAGTATTACGATATAACGTACAACGTTACATAGAATTACAATGTAACGCACAACGTTATGTCGTATTACGTTATAACGTATCATGTCATGTAGTATTACGTTATAACGTATGACGTTATGGAGTATTACGTTGTAACGTATGATGTCATGTGGTATGACGTTATCACGAATATCGTAATATTGTGTTACTTTATGACGTATGACGTCATGTAGTATTACTTTATGTCGTATGCCGTCATGTAGTATTACGTTATAACATATGACGTCATGTAGTATTACGATATAACGTACAACGTTGCATAGAATTACGATATAACGCACAACGTTATGTCGTATTACGTTATAACGTATAATGTCATGTAGTATTACGTTATAACGTATGACGTTATGGAGTATTACGTTATAACGTATGTCGTCATGTGGTATTACTTTACTACGAAGAACGTTATATTTTGTTACTTCATAACTTATGGCGTTATGTAGTGTTACGTTATTCCGTATAACGTTATATAGTGTTACTTTATGAAGTATGATTTTATGTTGTATTACGTTATAACGTATGACGTCATGTAGCATTAGGATATAACTTATTACGTTATGTAGTATTACGTTATTACGAATAACGTTATATTGTGTTACTTTATGTAGTATGACTTATGTAGTATGACGTGATATAGTATTACCTTATAATGTATGACGTTATGTAGCATTACGGTATTACGAATAACGTTGTATTGTGTTACTTTATAACGTATGACGTTATTTAGTGTTACGTTATAACGTATGACGTCGTGTAGTATTACGTTATAACGTATGACGTTATGTATTATTACGATATAGCGTACAACGTTATATAGAATTACGATATAACGCACAACGTTATGTCGTGTTACGTTATAACGTATGAGGTCATGTGGTATTACGTTATTACGAATATCGTAATATTGTGTTACTTTATGAGTTATGACGTCATGTAGTATTACTTTATGACGTATGACGTCATGTAGTATTACGTTATAACATACGACGTCATGTAGTATTACGATATAACGTACAACGTTACATAGAATTACAATGTAACGCACAACGTTATGTCGTATTACGTTATAACGTATCATGTCATGTAGTATTACGTTATAACGTATGACGTCATGGAGTATTACGTTATAACGTATGAGGTCATGTGGTATTACTTTATTACGAATATCGTAATGTTGTGTTACTTTATGAGGTATGACGTCATGTAGTATTACTTTATGACGTATGACATCATGTAGTATTACGTTATAACATATGACGTCATGTAGTATTACGATATAACGTACAACGTTATATAGAATTACGATATAACGCACAACGTTATGTCGCATTACGTTATAACGTATCATGTCATGTAGTATTACGTTATAACGTATGACGTTATGGAGTATTACGTTGTAACGTATGATGTCATGTGGTATTACGTTATCACGAATATCGTAATATTGTGTTACTTTATGACGTATGACGTCATGTAGTATTACTTTATGACGTATGACGTCATGTAGTATTACGTTATAACATATGACGTCATGTAGTCTTACGATATAACGTATGACGTTATGGAGTATTACGTTGTAACGTATGATGTCATGTGGTATTACGTTATCACGAATATCGTAATATTGTGTTACTTTATGACGTATGACGTCATGTAGTATTACTTTATGACGTATGACGTCATGTAGTATTACGTTATAACATATGACGTCATGTAGTATTACGATATAACGTACAACGTTATATAGAATTACGATATAACGCACAACGTTATGTCGTATTACGTTATAACGTATCATGTCATGTAGTATTACGTTATAACGTATGACGTTATGGAGTATTACGTTGTAACGTATGATGTCATGTGGTATTACGTTATAACGAATATCGTAATATTGTGTTACTTTATGACGAATGGCGTCATGTGGTATTACTTTATGACGTATGACGACATGTAGTATTACTTTATGACGTATGACGTCATGTAGTATTAGGTTATAACGTATGACGTTATGCATTATTACGATACAACGTATGGCTTTATGTGGTATTACGATATAACGTATGACGTCATGTGGTATTACGTTATTCCGTATAACGTTATACAGTGTTACTTTATGAAGTATGACGTTATGTTGTATTACGTTATAACGTATGACGTCATGTAGCATTAGGATATAACTTATTACGTTATGTAGTATTACGTTATTGCGAATAACGTTATATTGTGTTACTTTATGTAGTATGACTTATGTAGTATGACGTGATATAGTATTACCTTATAATGTATGACGTTATGTAGCATTACGGTATTACGAATAACGTTGTATTCTGTTACTTTATAACGTATGACGTTATTTAGTGTTACGTTATAACGCATGACGTCGTGTAGTATTACATTATAACGTATGACGTTATGTATTATTACGATATAACGTAATACGTTATGCAGTATTGGGTTATAACGCATGACGTCATGTAGTTTTGCGTTATAACGTATGACGTTACGCAGTATTACGTTATAACGTATGATGTTATGGAGTATTACGTTATAACGTATGACGTTATGTATTATTACGATATAGCGTACAACGTTATATAGAATTACGATATAACGCACAACGTGATGTCGTATTACGTTATAACGTATGAGATCATGTGGTATTACGTTATTACGAATATCGTAATATTGTGTTACCTTATGAGGTATGACGTCATGTAGTATTACGTTATAACATATGACGTCATGTAGTATTACGATATAACGTACAACGTTACATAGAATTACGATGTAACGCACAACGTTATGTCGCATTACGTTATAACGTATCATGTCATGTAGTATTGCGTTATAAAGTATGACCTTATGGAGTATTACGTTATAACGTATGAGGTCATGTGGTATTACGTTATAACATATGACGTTATGTATTATTACGATATAGCGTACAACGTTATATAGAATTACGATATAACGCACAACGTTATGTCCTATTACGTTATAACGTATCATGTAATGTAGTATTACGTTATAAAGTATGACGTTATGGAGTATTACGTTATAACGTATGAGGTCATGTGGTATTACGTTATCACGAATATCGTAATATTGTGTTACTTTATGACGTATGACGTCATGTAGTATTACGTTATTACGAATATCGTAATATTGTGTTACTTTATGATGTATGACGTCATGTACTATTACGTCATAACGTATGACGGTATGAAATATTACGTTATTCCGTACAACGTTATATTGTGTTACCTTATGAAGTGTGACCTTATGTTGTATTACGTTATAACGTATGCCGTCATGTAGTATTAGGATATAACTTATTACGTTATGTAGTATTACGTTATTACGAATAACGTTATATAGTGATACTTTATAACGTATGACCTTATGTTGTGTTACGTTATAACGTATGACGTCATGTAGTATTACGATATAACGTACTACGTTATATAGAATTACGATATAACGCACAACGTTATGTCGTATTACGTTATAACGTATCATGTCATGTAGTATTACTTTATGACGTATGACGTCATGTAGTATTAGGTTATAACGTATGACGTTATGTACTATTACGATATAACGTATGGCGTTATGTAGTATTACGATATAACGTATGACGTCATGTGGTATTACTTTATTGCGAATAACGTTATATTGTGTTACTTTATGACGTATGACGTCATGTAGTATTACGTTATAACGTATGACGGTATGAAGTATTACGATATAACGTACAACGTTACATAGGATTACGATGTAACGCACCACGTTATGTCGTATTACGTTATAACGTATCATGTCATGTAGTATTATGTAATAACGTATGACGTCATGTGGTATTACGTTATTACGAAGGACGTTATATTGTGTTACTTTATGACGTATGACGTCATGTAGTATTACTTTATGACGTATGACGTCATGTAGTATTACGTTATAACGTATGACGTCATGTAGTATTACGATATAACGTACAACGTTACATAGAGTTACGATGCAACGCACAACGTTATGTCGTATTACGTTATAACGTATCATGTCATGTAGTATTACGTTATAACGTATGACGTTATGGAGTATTACGTTGTAACGTATGATGTCATGTGGTATTACGTTATAACGAATACCGTAATATTGTGTTACTTCATGACGAATGGCGTCATGTAGTATTACTTTATGAAGTATGACGTTATGTTGTATTACGTTATAACGTATGACGTCATGTAGCATTAGGATATAACTTATTACGTTATGTAGTATTACGTTATTGCGAATAACGTTATATTGTGTTACTTTATGTAGTATGACTTATGTAGTATGACGTGATATAGTATTACCTTATAATGTATGACGTTATGTAGCATTACGGTATTACGAATAACGTTGTATTGTGTTACTTTATAACGTATGACGTTATTTAGTGTTACGTTATAACGCATGACGTCGTGTAGTATTACATTATAACGTATGACGTTATGTATTATTACGATATCACGTAATACGTTATGCAGTATTGGGTTATAACGTATGACGTCATGTAGTTTTGCGTTATAACGTATGACGTTACGCAGTATTACGTTATAACGTATGATGTTATGGAGTATTACGTTATAAAGTATGACGTTATGGAGTATTACGTTATAACGTATGAGGTCATGTGGAATTACGTTATCACGAATATCGTAATATTGTGTTACTTTATGACGTATGACGTCATGTAGTATTACTTTATGACGTATGACGTCATGTAGTATTACTTTATGACGTATGACGTCATGTAGTATTACGTTATAACATATAACGTCATGTAGTATTACGATATAACGTACAACGTTGCATAGAATTACGATATAACGCACAACGTTATGTCGTATTACGTTATAACGTATCATGTCATGTAGTATTACGTTATAACGTTCTCCGTTATGGAGTATTACGTTGAAACGTATGATGTCATGTGGTATTACGTTATAACGATTATCCTAATATTGTGTTACTTTAAGACGAATGACGTCATGTAGTATTACCTATGACGCATGACGACATGTAGTATTATTTTATGACGTATGACGTCATGTAGTATTAGGTTATAACGTATGACGTTATGTATTATTACGATATAACGTATGGCGTTATGTAGTATTACGTTATAACGTATGACGTTATGTATTATTACGATATAGCGTACAACGTTATATAGAACTACGATATAACGCACAACGTTATGTCGTATTACGTTATAACGTATGAGGTCATGTGGTATTACGTTATTACGAATATCGTAATATTGTGTTACTTTATGAGGTGTGACGTCATGTAGTATTACTTTATGACGTATGACGTCATGTAGTATTACTTTATGACGTATGACGTTATGTATTATTACGATATAACGTATGACGTTATGCAGTATTAGGTTATAACGTATGACGTTATGTATTATTACGATATAGCGTACAACGTTATATAGAATTACGATATAACGCACAACGTTATGTCGCATTACGTTATAACGTATGAGGTCGTGTGGTATTACGTTATTACGAATATCGTAATATTGTGTTACTTTATAACGTATGACGTCATGTAGTATCACGTTATTACGAATATCGTAATATTGTGTTACGTTATAACGTATGACGTCGTGTAGTATTACGTTATAACGTATGACGTTATGTATTATTACGATTTAACGTAATACGTTATGCAGTATTAGGTTATAACGTATGACGTCATGTGGTATTACGTTATTACGAATATCGTAATATTGTGTTACTTTATGAGATATGACGTCATGTAGTATTACTTTATGACGTATGACGTAATGTAGTATTACGTTATAACATACGACGTCATGTAGTATTACGATATTACGTACAACGATACATAGAATTACGATGTAACGCACAACGTTATGTCGTATTACGTTATAACGTATCATGTCATGTAGTATTATGTTATAACGTATGACGTCATGTGGTATTACGTTATTACGAAGAACGTTATATTGTGTTACTTTATAACGTATGACGTCATGTAGTATTACGTTATTACGAATATCGTAATATTGTGTTACTTTATGACGTATGACGTCATGTACTATTTCGTCATAACGTATGACGGTATGAAATATTACGTTATTCCGTATAACGTTATATTGTGTTACCTTATGAAGTGTGACCTTATGTTGTACTACGTTATAACGTATGCCGTCATGTAGTATTAGGATATAACTTATTACGTTATGTAGTATTACGTTATTACGAATAACGTTATATGGTGATACTTTATAACGTATGACCTTATGTTGTGTTACGTTATAACGTATGACGTCATGTAGTATTACGATATAACGTACTACGTTATATAGAATTACGATATAACGCTCAACGTTATATAGAATTACGATATAACGCTCAACGTTATGTCGTATTACGTTATAGCGTATCATGTCATGTAGTATTACTTTATGACGTATGACGTCATGTAGTATTAGGTTATAACGTATGGCGTTATGTATTATTACGATATATCGTATGGCGTTATGTAGTATTACGATATAACGTATGACGTCATGTGGTATTACGTTATTGCGAATAACGTT